>NW_008676356.1:124778-153677 GCF_000695815.1 Acanthisitta chloris
CAGCCTCAGTCCATTGATCCAGCCTGCCTAGATCCATCTAGAGGGCCTTCCCACACTCCAGCAGAACAACAATCCCACACAACTTGCTGTCATCCGCAAACTGACTGAGGGGCACTTGATCCCCCTGTCCAGGTGATCAAGAGAGAGATTAAACAGAACTGTTAATTTTCATACTAATTTTTTTCTTATTCTCTTTACGAACATAGAACACATTTTGTATTTTTGCATTTCAAACCACTCCAAGTTTTCTTAAAAGGTTTCACTAGCTTTTTAGACAGCTGGAAATAACTCTGACAGCAAATTTATAACTGGAGAAGTAACTGCTTTAAATATAAACAGGGTAATAACCATCCATCTATCAAGCATCAGCTTAGAGTAATGGATTATGCAGAAGAGCCACTTTAGTTAATCAGGTTGAACTTTGTGTTCCATAAATAATATTCTAACAGGAGCTTTACTGTTGGAGACCACTTTGAGCAAATGGTGAAAATGAGTCTGTCCTTTGTCAGAAAGTATCAAATGAAAAGACACACTGATGCCTATCTCTGCCCTTTGAAGCAAACTATTAGAAAATCAATCTCGTTAAAGACGACCTGAACCAGCCCTAGGAAAAACCTAGCAGCTTCAAAATCATACACTGACAGTCCGAAACAGCAAGGCTAAAAGGGGAAGCCATAGAGATGCAAATGTGGTTATTTTCTCTACTTAAAAAAAGAAAAAACCCACCACACTAAAACTTTCAAGGTCTCAGAGACAATAACTTAGGAATAGAATATTCACCAAGGAACTTTGCTGGAGACTGTGAGGGATATGATTAAGTGGTCATGTAAGAACATCATGCTGGGGTTCTTCTATACACTTGTTTTCATCCAAATTGCCTGTAATACATTACATTGTATTACAGTGCACAATATAATACATTGAGGTGAAGTGTGGCAAGGCAACAACTTTGTCGACACTCAAGAAAGTAAGTTTTCCTAATTAGGCAAAACCTTTGACACCCTAGGAGCATTTTCTTGAGCTTCCCTTAGGAAATTTATTAATAATGTAGTAACAGCAGTAAGTTAAAATGATGAATCCATTTATGGTAGAGAAATCCAGAAGCTTAGTAACCACATATAGTCCTGACACCTTCAAGCACGTCCTTCAGGAAGATGGGAGCCTGTTATGATGATCAGAAACTTGGTGTCACTCAATGAGATGTGCACTGCCAAAGAGACATTTCCCTGATGGATAGCTACTACAGCATTGAAGGCTGTAGGCAATTAGTAAACACATCACACAAGACAAAATTCTGTCTAAAGTGATTTAGCAAATTTCTACTATTATGGAAAATGGTAATGGAGTGTAATGGCTACATATATCAGAGGGGGTCTCAGTCATAATGATCTCATCCAGGAGAAAACACAAAATGGGTAGTCTTTAATTCACATAACAGGAAAGGATAAACACTGAGATGATTCTGCCAAGATATACATCTGCGGTTCCAGGAAATCAAGGTATTTTTGGCTTGATGCTTAAGGTTAACCATCAGTCTCATCTGGCTATTCACATATCATCTTTCATCTTGAAGTATTCTATAGCACTTAAAAAATAATATACAAATCAGAATCCCTACTCATAGGAGCATTCATTACTACTCTTCACATTTTAAGAGCTTCTAGCACACACAACAAGGAAGTAATAGGCAGAGGCAACTTGATGTTTTAAAGCCAACACAGTTAATTTTCTGCCATTGGTACCATTAAATAAACATATATACATCCAAGCTCTTCCACCAACAGGCAAACAAAAACCCATCTGGCTCCTCAGTTTCTGCAGGTTTCTTTCTCTTGCTTGAACTGCAGGCTATAATTAAAATGAAGACACACTGAGATTAGGCTCAAATAAAAATACAATCCTTGATGAAAGAGCAGGGTGAACACACACATGCCTGTCCACTGTTCTTGTATGCTGAATGTTAGCCAGAGCCAGAGAAAAATGACAGCTATTATGAACACAACTGAGGAAAGTCCATTCTGTAAGGTTAGAACTTCCAACATTAAAGCAGGATTAAGAAAAAATAGTATCTTCTATGCCACTGGTTCCTATTTCACAAACTATGGCTGTTGTGATCTGTTGGGAGTGAGCCATCAACCCTCCCAACATAAGAAGGGCTGCTGATATTTAATACTGATATTTGAAAAGGCAAGTGACTGAGATTCAGACTATGCTAAGAGTCACTGTTAGTTAAAAATAAAATGAAATGGTGGACATTAAGTTACTTTTTTAAAAAACAATTTGCTATCTTCACACAGTGAAGAGGAAAGACAAGGAATCGCCTCTTCCCCAAATTCTGTTGCATCAGTGACACAGAAAGCAAATGTGTTTCTAATAATGTGACTTTGGATCCAAAGCAACTTCCCTGGAATTGAGCAGGATTTTTATTATCAAGTTCATTAGGAAAAGCTCGACCTGATGAGCTGTCTTGAAGTTATTAATAGCTATAATCATGAGTTAAGGGAAATAAGCACTTTTCTATTAAAAAAATGAATCCATACTCATACTAAACATAACCCACTGGCTCAGAGCATCTCCAGAAATGCTGGTTAGCACTTCTGAACACCTTGCCCATCGGTATCTCCGCGGGAAAACAGACTAGAGAAGAAGAATTCATTCAGCAGGTCCCAAAGTATTATGGGTATGTGTCTCTGTCCATCCTACTTGGTCCTTTTTAAAAATGTAACCAGCAGAATCATCTTTAGCTGCAATAAATAACATCTCTAAGGACATGAGTCATGATTTTTTATAAAAAAATCTTGCTGAAAGAAAAAAACCTTCCAGTTTTTAACGTAACTGAAAGATAATCCACCTTCCCATTTTAAATAGTATGTGTTAATTCTGAATTATCTTGGATGAAGCTGTGGACCTTTCTATCTCTTTCTAATGCTTACTCACTGTGTGTGAAGGATTGAGGGGACTGAACACCTCCGCGTGCTGCTTCTCTCTGCTGCAGCAAGGCAATTCCTGGCCACCCCTGCACTTCCCTTGAACCCGATGACTGCTCTTCCAGGACTAAAACAAATGCCTCACCTAATCCATCACTTCACTGCAATATGAAATTTCCTAAAAAGCACACACAGAAACCTCAAATGCAATAGTTTCCTGATAACACTTCTAAGACAATAAATTACTTAACTAATTTTTAAGACTAATTTATTTTTTTTTCTTTTTAGAAGCTACTGTGCAGTATGAAAGCCTAACAAATCCTGCTCATGGCTGCGTAAGCAGACCACAGTAAAAGCTCTCTTCCTTTCCCAAGGCACTCTGCCTCCACCACAGCACAGGACAGTGAACCATTGACTCCAGTGCCCAAACACTATCAGGAAACCCAGTTTGGAGAAGGTACATAGGAGTTCTGCACTCTCATTAACTTCTGTGCGATTGGTTTTCTTTACTTATGCCTCATTCCACAATAAAATGTTCTAGATGCAGAACCTGATGGAAACATGAATGACCCCAGTGTGAATTTTCTTTATTAACAATGTATGAAAGGATACACAAGTTGTTTAACTGAAGGAGAATGACACAACCCCTTCTGACACTAATGCAAAAAACCCTTTAAAGTGTAGGTCAGCTGTTTGGTTAATATAGGGACACTGACAGCATAATTGTTCTTCAAGCTGCAAGTCCTTGGATTTGCTTTTTTTTTTTCCCTTCAAAAAATGTCCTTTCCTTGAGGAGACTCCATTTACCACCCACTAGGGCTGAATCCCACTAAGACTTCTTTCAGGACCAAACTCCAGCCATCCTATGAAACTGCCCCACATAATTAGAGTATGTGATGAGATTATAACCTTCTGAACATCCTTAAACCCAGGAGTGCCATTTCTGCTCTTTGAAACAGAAGTACAAAGAGAAGCGGACAGTGCATTTTATATTCCCCTTTGCATTACACATCACCAAATTTACTTATCAGAAGAATTACAAATGTTCCAAAAAGGAAAAAAACACCTTGGATGTTTGAGTGAACAAAATCTGTGCATTTTCCTCCTCTTTAAAGTCAGTTAGAGAGCTTCTCATATTCATTCTTTTAGGCTTTAGGCAAGTGATATTCAAAAAACCTGAAGATTTCATTATGATCTCTTGTATTTTCAGTAATGGTTTGATGGAGATTAACCTCTAGGTTACAGTGAAAGCTCTCATGCCTTCTGTTTGCAATGACTACAAGAACTCTCCAGCTACATAAAACTATTCCCTTAAATGAAACCGAAAAGTTAACACAAAAACCTTATCATATGAAGTCAGACCATACCACACTAAGCCATGCTTAACCTTGAGACAGACAGGCAGACATAAGCAAGGTGGGTGCAATCAAAATTCCTGCACTTTACAGATTTATCACCGAACAACTGTGTGCATGCTCCTACCCTGCTGCAAAGGCAGAGGAAATTGTGCAAGCTTTAAACTGCCCTCATGGTGATATTTGCATTGGAATCAGTCAAGACCATCTGATGTCCACCAACAGGCTATGCTGCTAAGAGTAATTCATTAACCACAGTAGATGTAGTATTTACATCCATCGATATCATCCTCCTCAAAGTGCTGGGAAGAGTTGTCACAGAAGCTGTCATTGCAGTGGGGAAGGACAAGTAAAACAAAAGACATTTCAGTCAAAAAAAACCAAAAAATCAATATGTAGGTTGCATAAAGAGGCCAAAGGGAACAATAATTAGATGACTTTGTCATACAAATGTACTTTTCTTAAGCAGAGGGAGAGAAAAAAAAATCCTTCAGTAACTAGTAAAGCCAAGAAGACTCCAAAATTTAATTGCGGTTTCCTAGAGGCAGTTCTGCAATTCTGGAATAGGAAATAACATGTCTGGACTTGGATTGCAAAATGATATAAATAAAACTGACTTAAATCACCCGTTTTAATCATGATTTAAATCAGCAAGCAGGAAACATTAATTTAAATAATCAATTCTAATCTTGTTTTGCAGCTGTACTTTTTAGTTATTTCCCTAAAGAAAGTTTCAGTCCAGTGGTTGGTAATCATTAAAACACACTGAATTGTAACTAAACTGTAACTATACACTAAATTGGAAACCTTTTTCTAACCAGGACCGTATATTAAATCTCCACACACTTTTAAGCAGTTCTGTGCTTTGCTATGCTAGATTTGTGGTGGTTTTTTTCTAGATTACTTTTATTACTTCATTTAATATTTTCTATTTTATTCCTGCATCAAATTGCACTAGCAGTCTAACTAGAATTCAATTACAAAGTTCATAAATAAAACCTTAAAATTACGTATTACTTGCTATGAAATGATAGATTAAGTATAACACTAACTGATTTATTAAAATAATGAAATGCTAGTTAGAGAACTGAACTGCTGGTTTCTAGTCACTATCTGAAAACTGCAGATTTTGTAAACTTCTCAGTGCCTGAGCAAGAGGCACAACACAAGCTTGGGTAGATTTGGGAGGGATGAACTAATTTGTTTTCCTAACAAATTCATGCATGAATCTCTATTTTGAAAGATGTGCTGCCATACAAACATTATTGGATTGATCTAAGGGACAGTAATAAGAATCTGGCAGCGAGATCAGTGTATAAACAGATTCATTATTCTAGAAATAGTTGTCCTTTTGTGATTGTGTTTCTACATAAGGCATAGATAAGATACTGGTTTTCAGGCATTTGTGAAGAGGGATGTTAAAGAACATCACAGAAATTTATTACTCGTCTTACAAGAAGCTGGCTGAATCCATACAGTATTGAATATCACTATATCAGTTTCATGGATTATAAATAGATTGGGATCATGCTGAACATTCAAGTGACATTGTGTATAAAGTCTATTACTTGCAGAACTTTATTCTTGCTTGCACTCAGTGTATCTTAGTTCAAAGACAGCATCAGCCATGAACAAGTATACCATCAATACAGGGCAAGATGCAGCCCAAGGGACCCTCCCAGCCTCCTCCACTGTGCAGCAAGGGGCTGTGCTCAGGCAGTGAACATCCTCCTCATGGCCAAACAGCACCAACACACAAATGTAGCCATTTAAAATGTAAATGACATTAATTTTAGTTAATGATGCGCCATACTTCAGTTTGAATATTTACCATTTGAGTTCAACGTGCTTAGTATTTTATGCCCCTGCTCTGAGCACTCAGCAAATACAAGCAGTGAAACATGTGAAGGGGCACAAAGGTTATGCAGACTTACTTAATATGTGCTACTGAACAAATGTGACATAATTATTCCTACCAAAAACATGAACTACTTTACTATGAAAAAAAACCCCATTCTCTTTCACACATTAGTTTTACACTGGAAATATCAAGTGCTTTGGTGGTTTTTTTTCACATGTATGCATAAGGTTTTTACTATATTAGGTAATGGGTGGGGATTCAAAACATCTCTACAGTCATTAGTAAGAGAGGATACAAACTATGCCTTATCTTTAGCTGCTGCAGAGAAAATGACTGATGTGAGGAAAACAACAACAACATAATAATGGGATTTAATGACATTATGTTTCATGAAAGATGGATTCTACTCCAGGTTTGGAACTGTGTTTTTAAAAACCAAACAAACAGAATAAAGCACAATTGCAGAGCATCACCTCAAAATAAAGATTTCATGCAGTTCTCTGCCTACTAACCTATTAATTAAGTGTGTGCAGCAGCAATGCAGTCAGAAGGCACAAACAGCAATCTCTGGGGTTTTTAAACATGATCCCTTGGTGTAAGGGCTCTTTGGAAAAATTAACACATTGCGCTCAACAACATATCGAATAATTATAAGACTAGAATGTCATAATTGTACACATTCTGAAAGGCAGTGTTAATTGCCACCTCTTGTTCTGGAGTGGGACTAATCGACTTTTTTAATTGTGCTGATCTAAACCTCCGGGTGGGTTGCAGACCATAAACCACAAGCGAAATGGCAGCATGCTGGAATGTTGCTGCTGCTTTAAGGACCTTAATGTTACCACCCTGCTTATTTTCAGCTCAAAATGTGGTCAGAGCTAGATAAAACAGCAAGGGTTGATTCTGCCTATGGTCTGTGGTATGTAATATCCCTTTGGCCAGTTTGGGCCAACTATCCTGATTGTACCTTTTCCCAGTTTCTTGTGTACCTCTTTGCTGGCACAGCATGGGACACTCAGAAGTGCTTGACTTAGGGTAAGCCCTACTCAGCAACAACTAAAACATCAGTGTGTAATCAACATTATTCTCATACTAAATCCAAAGCACAGCACCATACCAGCTACTAAGAAGAAAATCACCTCTATCACAGCTGAAACTAGGGCAGAAATCAAAATAAAAAGTGAAACCATGAGGTCCTGTCTTCCAGCTGATGGGTTAAGTCCTAATTCAAAGAGCTTGCTTCTGTCCATCCTTTGCAGCCTTTGCAGTTGATACATATAACTTACTAGTAAAGACACTATAAAGACAACAGTGTCAGTTTCCAATACTCATTCTTAAAACCTCTGAGAGCCTGATCTGTGCTTTTCCCTTTTTCTCCTAATGGGTAAGATACCAGGCCTGAGGTACAGAAAACATTTCCTTTTCAAGGTAGTGCTTTAATATCAACAGCTGCACCATTTGCTGCTCTGCTGCAGTGTGGACATGGCATTACAGACAGCAGTGGCTGCTTCAGAGAACCAGCCTGTCCGGATTAAATGAATGAAAGGGAAAAAAAAAGAGGTTGGTTAAAAAGAATTTGAAGATCCTATTGGATTACAGGATTCAGTGAAAGGCCATAAGGAAGCCTACCAAAAAGCCAATATACTCTATCAACTGGTTTTATCCAATTCATTTGTAGAACTCCAGTAGGTTTGGGGACACTGATGTCCTTTACAAAAGCTACACTGATTGTTGTGTTGGGTTTACCACCCTGAAATTCCTCAAAGCATTTTTTTGAGATGTTCCTGAAGATTGCTGCTGAACACTCTAGCTTATGCAGAACTGAATTCTGGGTTGGAGGAGTAATCTTATTAAAAAAAATTAAATTAAAAAGTTAGTGATATTGAGGATTGTAGACAAGGTACCACATACAACAGTGGGAAAAGCTATAAACACCACTCACTTCTGGTTGACTACCTTTGCGAGTAAATGCATTAGCACACTTTGGTTCAAATAGCCCAGTAACACTAGCACAGAAAAAGATGCTGTAAGCAGCAAGACTTCCCTTAAATCAGAACCCAAAGCAAATCTGAAATAATTCCACCTTTTAGCTACCTTGTTAAAATACAGTGACAGAGATGTCAGTGCCTTGCAGAGATGCCCACCTTTATTTGAAGAAAAAAATAAAGATGTTTAACCTACATGTGGAACATATAGGGAACAAGTAAAGTGACTTAACATGCAAAATACATTGTCTATCTTCTCTTGTACTGAAGAAGTGACTGGAATTCCTAATGAAGTTCAGCACACCTCTCTCTTTCATATGCTCAAAATGCCCTACTTTCCTCACGGTGCCGCCTGCACTAGAAACGTCACCCGTGCAACCCAGCTTCTCACACCCAGCACTCTGCACTCCTTTCCAAAAAACTTATCTACAGCAACAGACTCTGGTTTGTTCACCCAACTGTTTTTATTGGATCCTTCTCTCCTTTATCTTCAAGCAAACTTGAGATGAGAATAATGCACATTTGTACTGTGTTCCAATGCACATATCTCACAAGTTTTTGATACTTTCTATGTGCTGGCACCTGGGTAATATTTTGAAAGCCTCAGGCAAACTATCTCTTAGATTTAGACTTTTCTTTTATATTAAAGAGCATGTGCCTCTCCTTGAACAGCTCAACAACTGCAGTATAAAGTGTTTCTTCAGCTGCTGCCTCACAACAGTTAATGAAAGTAAAAACAGAGAACCTAGATAAATGTAAGACGAGGGATGAAAATAAGAAACACCAAATAAGAAAAGGTGTGCATATGCCTTTTCAGTGTGTATGGCAGTGAATTCAGGGTACAGTGTCTCTTTATCCACATAAAAATAATTCACTACTCCGAGGTCTCACTGAACAATGAATTTTACAAAGCTGTTTCTCACAAAATACAACTACAAATGCTAATATTTGTTCTATAGTGACATCTCGACACCAGATTACCAGGCTACCTTTAATGTAAAACAATTCCAACCTTTCATCTTAGGCTCGCAAAAATTCTTTTTTTCTCCCTTTTTTCCTGCTAAGACTAAATTAAATAGTTTAATATATGACACACCTTCCATGTATGCTATATTTTCTGCATTTAATCTCATCTATAATTGTATCCAGAGTCTTAGCATTTCAGAACTGAAGAGCCACATACTTAGTTTGCTCTTCAAAAGCAATGACCTACAGAAAGTTTGCTCTCTGAACCCGGATGGCCATAGAGCTACAGCATACATCAAAAAAAGGCAGCAAATAAGACAAATGCTGTGCATGTTGTGATATAATGATCTTTCTGGGTGCCAAAGGTTGGACTCGATGATCTTAAAGGTCTTCTCCAAGTTTAACAATTCCATGATTCTCTGACACTGCTGACTTTTCACAAAATCAATGCCTTTTAATGATGAAATGCCTTGTTTTCTCTCTGATTTGTTACGGAACCCTAAACAAACTTTGGTTTTCTACAGAACACTGAAATTTACACTGGGAGTCAAAAGACTGTCCAGGAATAAATTATTTTTAATTAAAAGGTCCAAGAGATTGAGTTCTTCTTCTGTTATGAGGAATAAAAGAGGGGAAAGGGGTCAGCCCCCTTCCTTTCCCCACCCCTTCACAGTCTTTAGCAATAAGGAACACAGACTACCTACTTTTTATGACTGCTCGTACAACAGCGAGGCCCTTCGTTTCCAGATGTCCTAGCAAAAAAACCCCTCAAACACATACTTAAACTAGAGCAAAACTGCATTGGTGTGCTCTTTGTGGTGTGTGCACGTGTGGCAAGGCACAATACTGACAGACCGAGAAGAAGCCTCAGTCTCTGCTGTAAACCTCCTTCACCTTGTTGATGAGACATTAATCAGGCTTTGCTCCTCTGCAAGGACTTCAGGATGTTTTGGTCAATGTCAATTCTGGGAAAATGAGAAGTTTGCCCTTTTGTCAAACTTGCCTTGAGGGACATCTTCACCAATTATATCCAGGCGCTGTTCAGAAGAAAGCTTGAACTGTACGTGATTTGTACAAAGGTACTTGACAGCATAAAAAATGACCAGTGAGTCACAGAGTTCCCTTTCCTGTGTTTTACTGTCTCTTTGTATCTTGTTCAAAGTACTATGCAAAGCTGTAGTGTTCAGCATTAATCCACCTCCTAACAGGTTACTGTGTCACTGAGGAAAGCTACCCAGGGTGCTCTGAAGCTGCACACTTTGTTCTTTATAACCCCAGGAGTAATTCTGATCAATAGAAGTATGATGCTGGGACTCCAGACCTACAGAGTCATTTTAGGTTTTAATAGCATGAAAGGATTACTCTCAGCATGCCAAGGCAGAGCGGGTGAAAATTACAAAGGACACTGTTTCACTGTTACCAGCACTGCCAAACTGGAGAATTTAAAACTATGAGGCTGCTCTAGCCAGAAGGAGATTTATAAACAAATGTAAGCAACAAAAAGACAGGATGGGCAGATAAGCGGTCTTCTCCTTCTGAATGATTTCTGATTACAGCCCCTAGATCTCACAACATGAAGAAGTTCAGCAGATGTTCCGAATCCCTCTCTTCAGGCTCTTCTCCATCACTAACTTCCTTCTGCACCAGAGAAGGGGTGAACTGAGCCTGGGGTAGAAATCGTGCACTGTGCCCACTACAAGTTCACAGTGCTGTTTGTGTATGGTTTGATTTAAAAAGCTTCCCCTTCTCTTCCATAACAAACCTTCCCTGTCACCCAGTCTTCCCACTCATCCCCCATCCCCATGCCTTCTCCTCATGCCTGCGCACACAGACAAAGCTGAGGCACTTGCTGTGTGATATTTCTGAAAATATTAAGCTGTGGTTCCAGGATCCTGAAGAACAGTAGTTTGTGCAGTGTCTGGATTTCAGCCCATACCTTATGCCTACACCTACACAGCCATATTTGGCCAGGCTCTGCAATGCTCCCCACAGCAGTAGTTAAATGCTGACCAGCTGGCTGGTTTAGAAGCACATGATTTAAAACTTTGACATGCACTTCATGTGAAAACAGCAGAAGCTGTGTTAACGGAGTCATGTGGATATAGCCCAGAAGTTAAGATGGCAAATATAATATGCAGTTTTTTGTTTTGTTGTTAGAAAACTACTGTGAGATGTCAGACAAAGATGAAGCTAAGACACAAGATGAGTGCCAAGCAGGACTTAAAGCGTATATATGGTGCCTCCTTGGGCTGGTACAGAGATTCGCCCTTGTTAGACAAGGGAATTGATCATTACCTACTGAAAATACTGATGGATTTTATGATTTCTCCTCCAAACCTCTGGCTGCTGCTTGTGCAAAGGGTCTCTACCACCTCCCCCCTTCTCCTCTTGACTGCTGCATGTGGCCAGCTGACCCCGGCTCTGCTGCCTGTCCCAGACATGTATACACTGGGAAGCACCCCCTAATTGCCAAAGGCTGAAGCCAACATGATCTGTGGACTCACTGCAGCACAGACTCCTGAAGAAGCCCACACAGCCTATTTATACACCGACAGCTGCAGCAGAGGCAGAGCAGACAGAACACTTGCAGACTCAGGAAAACAGCACAGCTCCATTGCAGGAGATCATTGTAATATACAAAATGTACAACCCTTTTCGTGCACCTTTAAAGAAAGCGCTTAAACTGATCAATCTGCTCTTAAGAGATGGCTACAAAGTGTTCCTCTTTAAGGACTTCTGAATAGAGATTACTTGCAAGAGCCCAGAGCAACCAGGGAGAAAAAAATCTTGAGACCTTGCTTTAAAAAATGACTGGCAATTTTATCTGTTTCAATACCCGAGTGGTGTATGTTTGCAGTCAATTAGTCACTGCAGATCACTTTTCAGCCCACATGGCAACAGTTGTCTTGGTTTCTTTTAACTGAGAACAAGGAATACCAGTCCATAATGGTGAAATTCAGGTCTAATTTTTTTATGTACTAACAAATATGAAATTGTCTGTTTACTTGTAAAAGTACAGCTATATATATTAAGGCTATTATGAAAAAAGTAATAAGTGTTGATTAAAACAGTACTTTTAAGATTATATTAGCATTAACACACAGGAAAACAAAAAAATCCCAAAACAACACAAGGCGAGGTAAAAACCCCACCAAATCCTGTCACTATAGTCCTCTCAGTCTTGAAATCTAATCATTATGTAGCATCAGAAGAACATTCTTTCCCTGGACATTGTCTTCTGAAAGACAATTTAAGTAATAACCGGTTTTGCTATGTAAATTAAGCCTTGATAAGTCTCACTCAACATCTTTTTTCTCTGTGTAACCTCTTCAGAAAGATGCATGCTCTATTTTACATTTTTCATTAATGTACCAAATCACAGGAGGTTGAAAAGGTTAAAGATTTTAATTGTTATTAGATGATAATCAGTCAGAAATTATATTCTAGCACGTGGCTGGCTGGCAAAGATGTTGCATTTTCAGGCACATTCCTCCTGATGCTTCCTTTCTCTTTGGAATTTATCATTAAGCTGTGTTTATCTGTCTCAGATGACACACGTGGTCAGGAATCAGCCTGAAAAGCCAAATCTAAAAGCTTCTTTTCATTTTCTGTGACCAAGTAAGGGAAGAAACCTACATGACTTCTATGGTGGAAGAGACCAGCTTTGCTATTTTCATCAGTTATACTATGACAGCCCTCAGAGGCCCCAAATGTGGACCAAGACTAATTGTTCCAGACCAAGGGAAGCAAAAAATGAAAACAAGCTGATATATTATTTCATACCTCTCTTTCCTCTCTCTCTCCTGAAAGTGTTGCTAAGCTGGGACTAGAAGGGAAAAGGAATGGAGAGTAAAGGGATTTCTCATGTTACTTGTCCTGTCATGCCCAGAAGTGGTGGGATATGGCAGACAGGAGGAGGACAAGAAAAACAAAGCTGTGTCCATTCCCATCCCAAAGTCTCACCCTCCTTTTTGTCATCTCCTCGTCTGGAGCCAGATATTCTCCCATGCTGGTGGTGAGTTTCCAAACAGCTATGTTAAGGCATATTAGCTCTTTCTCTAGGACCTTCAAAGAGCCATTCACACCCTCCTATTAAAGCCAGAGTGGGAAGAACTAACCTCTGGAGGGATTTCCCTCTGCACTTTCAATACAGAGGCATCCTGAAGGTGTTTTTTAGGCTTCTGGTTTACATATGCTCTAATACAAATTGAGTTTTGAACAGTATATTAATAATATTTCTTACATAAAACAAGCCTCTATCTTCTTGAAGATGCTAAATGGACTGGTTAATGCATTTTTGACAGGTATTTAGATGCTGTGGCATAAAAAATTAATGTAAAAATCTGAATACCATAGAACAAACTAGAAGATGTACAGACACTATAGTAATTCAGGCACCAATTTAAGTGGCAAGTGGTATTTTTTCATAACCTCTGTGTTTAAAAAAAAGAAAGATAAATAGGCACAAGAACATAATACCCTTGAAAGTGGCAAAATATATAAAAGGCCATAGAATTGGATGGAAAAAGGCTTCTCCAAATACCGAGCGATACTGCAATGTCCACAAAACTCTCTGTGACTGAGTATGAGCTCAGGTCTTTGAGCAGGCTGGCAGGTGCATGGATACAGAAAGGACTGGGAACTGGCACAGCATCCAGACCCCATGTCCCCACGGAGAGCAGGAGCTGCCTCAGAGGTAGGAGTGCAGCTGCCAGTACCAGGGCATGAGTGCCGTGGGTTTCAGCCCTGGGGAGGCAAAGCAATCCCCATGCTCCCCGCAGAGAAAGCATCATGGAAGCCTCTTGGCACGGAGTGGTATAAAGCAGCAGAAACTAGAGCAGAAGGACAGGTGTGGTACCCTGAGGCAAATCACCTTGCCCTGAACCAGGAAGTCCTAATTGCAAAGATCTCAGTGGGAACAGAGGACAGGTGAGAGCAACCAGGGTTGAGGCTCTCCCCTGCCACAGAGCGAGGGACTGGAAGACCACTATGTTGTACCTTGAGCTCCCTGAGAGCTATCAAAGATGGAGCAGCAGCAATGCTAGATGTGACTTTGACTCTGCAAGTTGACTTTGGTGATGGAGAGCATTTACACTGACTGCAGATTGTGTTTCCATGAAACCCAGTGCCGCAGCATATTATATCCTTCTAAACATTATTATTAAACTACCATAATAATCACCCTGCTCTTCAATCCAAGGTCTCAAAGCACATTACAGGCAGTAATGAAATAACTCACACAAGAGCACTGTGAGGAAGAAGGGGATCATTACTGCTGCTGCTTGCAGTCATAAAGTTGTGCTTTCAGACACAGAATTTCATTGCAAGGACCAAGCACACAAGTGTCACCATATACTTCACTTCACTGAAGTCAGGTACGGGTCCTGTCAAGGACTGATCACTTTCCTGAAGCTCAGTATTTCAGTCAAAGTCTTGAGACTCTTGTAATTACAAGAGACTCAGCTTTCATTTACAAGAAACAAAATGAAAACAATCCCCAGAAAAAAAGCTATATTTGTGGATCTGAAGTTTGAAATCTGTTCAGTCTGCCCTAAACCAGAAGGCAAACGAAAACAACAAAAATGTATTTTCTTTTTGTGCTTCAGATACTCTCATTCCGTTAAGGAGCTGCAATATCTTCTCAGGGGCTGAGTCAGTATTTCTGCCCATGTGTGGGCACCAGGCCTGCACAGCTGGCATGAAGTCAGCTGGCTGGGGTGATGTCCTGACCTCTGTGCAGGCAAATCTGCTCCAAGAGACACTTCCAGATCATGCAAGAGCCTTATGGCAGAGATAAGGAGGGAATCCAGGTCTTAATTACCCCATGCTTCACGTTAACGATGAATTGTTAATACACAAGTGAGTTAACTGACAACTTGCTAGAGCAAACACCATGCAACATCTTGCAGTTCAGACATGTAGCTGGAGTTCAGAGGAGCCAAATTCTAACTCACGACTCTCCCACTGTTTTCCTCTGTCACCTAAAGCCAACTCCTCACTTGCTTCGTTTTGCAAAAAGACAACTCCCTATGATTTATTACAATGGCTTCTGTGCCATTAGCAAGATTTTGCCGGTGGGTAAGTAAGTGAGCACCGTCCTGTACACAGGACAGAGCCCATGACTACATAGGAGAGCACCAAGCAACAGAATGGGCACCAGTGCTGCCACTTTGGTGGGCAAACATGTGATCACAATGCTAAGGTGATGGATCACACTGCTTTGTTTCTCTTCTGCACTATGCAACATCCCTTGTCATCTGCAGCTGATAAACCCACATCAGTTGGGCCTGCAATGTGCGCAAACCTGAAATCAGAGGTAGCAGAGCAGAAACAAACGGGAGTTACTAAGAGCATCTGCTGTACATTCTGGAAATATCAGAACTTGGGTCTTCATATTTTTCCTTTAAGTA
The DNA here is from genome assembly GCF_000695815.1 of Acanthisitta chloris. Classification (NCBI taxonomy): domain Eukaryota; kingdom Metazoa; phylum Chordata; class Aves; order Passeriformes; family Acanthisittidae; genus Acanthisitta; species Acanthisitta chloris. The sequence goes on from NW_008676356.1 coordinate 140,283, forward strand.
TATATTGTGAAATTTAGAAAGTTAACATCTGTCTAGGTTCCTTACCCACAAAATGCTTCCTATGTGTTTAAATGCAACACCAAATCTCCCATCTTTTGACAGTAAAGGCAGCATTAAAAGGGGCAACTGCCCGCAAGTCAAAAAAACTCCCACGTTGAGCCATAAAAACTATGGCATAATTTGTTCTTGGGGAAATGGGGAATAGCCATGGTGGATGACAAATGGCTAAGCCATATGCATTAACTTCCTATCTACAACAAAGATAAATTAAGCAGCTATCAGTTTACCGTGAATGCCAGAGCCACAAGCAAGAATTTTTGTGAACAATAACCTGCCATGTCTTCTCTGCTGCAGAGGCAGCCACTGTTGCTTATGTTGGGAAGGTCCTTGGAGCTACTTAATACTCTCTCCATCTGCACGTGACCCTGGTTTTTGCTGCGTGCTGGAGACTCGAACAAGAAAGACTTAGGAAGTCACATTTGGACTGTGGTCACGAATGGCTTTACAGAGGCAGAACAGCCTGTGTTTTCCCACGTATAAGTCAATGACAATATGGCACTAATTAAATCAGTGCTTCTTTTACTCTCTCTGCATTAAAAACTATACTGTGCTTAATTAATTAATAATTGGAGTAATGCACATAAGTACCTGCACAGGGAGAAATTAATTTAATTCCAGCAGAGAAAGCTACAATGAAATCCAATGGCTGGAGAGAAAAGGCAGACAAATTCGATGAAAAATAAACCAGATGTTTTGAAGAATGAGAGATAAGCATCGGGGGGGGGGGGGGATCTTGTAGCCTTTCAATCAGTATCTTACTGGAATACAGGCTTGAGTCAAACACCAGTTAGACATCTCAGTGTAAGAGCAATTAGGTGATCTTGTACCATTTGAACTATGAAGGGAGTCAGAGTAGGTGATCTAATAACCCTCTGACCTTAAGACTATGAAGCTGTTCATTCACTGTCCTACCATGCTGCAAAGCCTCTGCAAAGCCTCTGCAAAACCTCTGCTTCCATCTCTAAACCAGAAAATACCACAAGCAGGAAAAATAGAGGAGCTCTACTGAGCTATGCTGGGAGGTCTAAGAAAGAAAATCACTTCCATCAGCATTTAAATACATAGAAGAGCATTACAATAACGCAAAGAAAAATAATACCAAAAATTGTAATACAATATAGTAAAAAAATGGAAAATAACAATATTTAATTAATTATCTTTCCTAAAATTAAAATAATTCCTTAAATCTAGAAAACTTTTGAGGGGTGGACATTTCATTTTTTTACTATGTTACGTTATAATCCCTTTAAAGGGAGGACATATATATGGGGGAAAGGGGCATTTCATACTTGTGACATGATTTACGGTCAATATACTAAAAGGCCATGGAAATCAGCTCCAACATTTGTATTAGATGAGATTTTGTTTCTAATCTTTTCAAATGAACCCAGCTAAATATATTTTCTCATTTCACACTCAGAGAACCACTAAGGGTTCAATCCCACACCCATCTGCAGCAATGGCAGAAATCCCATTGACTTCACTGAGAGCAGGATAAAACTCCTTCCTTGAAGGTATTTATCGGCACATTTATAGTCACTTTTTCCAAAGTAGTCATGAAAAAAAAGAGTAGGGTTTTTAAATTATTAAATTAACAGAGAAAATGATGCTGGGGTTCTTCTACAGCAGCTCTGATGTAGACTTAAACAGCCTGGTGTAGGTGCCAAGTGCACAGCACCAAAGCATTTAACCCAGGAGCTATGTTAGGAGACCACACCAAAATACAGGAAGTACACATTTTCAAAGGCATCTAAAACAGATTCTCAAAAGTTGCATCTAAAAATCACTCACAGGCATTTTTGGTGATTATACCTGGGGTTGATGTGCCACTTATCCTACAAAACAGTTTTGACTGAATAGAATGAAAGACTGCAACACAATTCAAGGTGGGGAAAGGATAAACTCTAAAAATAGGATCAGGCTGTTATTCATTTAGAGTACTTTCACATCCTGACAGTTCCACAATTTCTGGGAAAGATTTATCTTGTCCTAACAAAATAATTTCTCAAGTGTCATGACTCAAGTGGTCCTCTAGCAAAGGCAGGGCTGAGGACTGAGTGCCAGGTGGGAGCCACTACCCTGCGGTGTGCCCAGTTTCACACCACCAACAGCACAGATGCAGTCATGGAGAGGGAATGCCTCTGTTTGAAGGCTGGAAAAAATGATCCTGTGGTGATTCTGAAACCACAACAGCATGGAAAAACTGCCAAATTCAAACAATTCAGTCTTAACTTAGGAAAACAAAATACGTATACACAACTTGAAATTGCAACTCAGTGAGTATTTTTGGCCAAAACTCGCTTATGAAGGGCACGTCATGGACTCTAGAAATACTTTCTAAGGCACTCAGTTTCATTTATACCTTTTCTCTTTTTAAATGTAACTGAATATTCAAATGCACATTTATATTTTAAGTGTAATTTCTAATTGCATGCACAATTGCTAATCCATCTGTTTACTACATACTGTAAATGCCTGTCATTCTATATGCTTGAATAATTATTGAAAATTAAATATTGTAAACAGTCAAATTAATTTCTCTCAGCATACCAAATTGCAGGAAGGCTGCAAGATGATAAAATATTACATGCCCCCAGAAATGGAACAAGTTACTCCTACCCCACACCTCACTAAATGTGCTTATTGCTGTTTTGTAACAGATAGGAAACTTTTTAATCCAAAAATTTGTAACAAGAAGAGTCTGAAAAGCTCCATTACACAATGGTATCAGTGAGAGAGTAATTTAAAAGGAATATGGTCTGCAATGTTTCAGCTGTGACGGAACAAGAAAACCGTGTTTTTTATGTGAGTCAACTTGGTGCTAATGTTTTCTTGTTTTAATCCTGTTAGAATCACCACAGGAATATATATAACAAAATATTTCTTTTGCTGATTTATTTATGATATAGCATGGCAATAATGTTATTCAAGCCCAGAGGAGAAAAACACAGGACAACACTATATTTGAATATACATTATCGACTCCCAGAAGAGATGTGGCCTTTATTCCCAGCTTTCCGTGCAATACCAGAGCTGTGCCACAAAGCTCCTCTATTGCTGTGGTCATTTTCAGCTTCAATTGTGCTCATTGTGCATTAACAGGTTTTTAGTCCAGATCATCTGTTTTGAGCTCCTGGATAATAATAATGGTCAGGGAATTTCAGTGTACAGCCTCTGTGTCTGGACCACAACTTTGGAATAGCACTTTTACAGTTAAAACTATTCTGAGCCAGAAAAATAAGACTATTTCTAGTTTGAATTTCTCTAAACTCACCTTTCACTGTCTTTTATGCCTTTTATCTGTTAGATGAAAGAAAACCTTTGTCAGAAACCCTGTCCTCATACAGGCACACACAAACTATGAAGGTACAACCTCTTAAATTTTTCTTGACAAATTAAACAGACTGAATTTCTTCAGCTCCTCATAACAAGGCAGTGCAAATTTTAGGTTTAAAAAAAGGCATTTGAGAATCCCAGTGATGTGATCCTTTTAAGTAGACGGACTGACACAGGATCCAGTCATGCTTGAAAAGAGATGAGAATCTCGATCTAAATGTCTGACTCCATCATTTAACACTGAGTGCCACTGCCTACACATGGAGACAGGTGAAGAAAATGTAGGATCTTAACTCTAGTACATGATTCTACATGCATATCATTAACATTACCACCTTACCAGATCCTGCCCAGGCTTTAGACCACAAGTATCTCTATAAATCGCCACTACGAAACCCCTTGCGCTCCAGTGTGTGAGGAAGGGATAGGGATGCTCGATTGGATGTTTTAACTATGGTGAGGGCAGTAGACAGATTTTCCAGAACATAAAGGAATTTCATCTTTCAGGTGCACAGCTGGACATTGTGTTTGAAAAGTTCAGCCTTCCCAGGTGCCTCTGCCCTCATAACCCAGTAAAACACCAGCTCAGCCCTTTTATTGTGAGACTGCCACTGCCTTTCTTTTCTCGTGAAAATGGAAAAGAAGAGTGAGGAAACCCCTAAACCTACACATATGACATTAAAGAAAAAATTTTTAAATCCACTTTGAACATTTTTGCTGAAAAATCCTTGAAATAAAAAAAAAGCCCAAAAAACCCACCCCAAAACAAAACCCAATCCTCCACCAAAAACAACCTTTTGCAATTTGTGCAAAATTTAGAAAAAAATTTATATATATAAATATATACACACACAGAGCCCTCAGAGAGAGAGGGAAATCTGTCTATAGATATAGATGCAGGATATATATATCCTATACACTATTTGGGGCAAATCCCTTGCACCCCTTCCAGTTCCAGCTCTGCAAGATGCTGGGAGTTGCAGCCCCAGGACAAAGCCCACAGTACACAGGGACATGCCAGCACCTTGCCAGCAAGGGACCAAACTGCCCACCCCTTGATTTTAAAAGCCTGGTCTCCACTTCTCCTCACACCAAGAGTGCCCAGGAACAAACTTAGCACTGATCAATTTCGCCTTGTTTTTTCTGCCGCATCTCCATCTGCTTTTTCCCATCTGTTGTCTCAGGCTCCCCTTAAACTGCAAGCTTTTTCAGTATAGCAACCATCTTTTACTCCACTTATCCTGCCAAGCATGGCAGGGTGCTGCCTCACGACTGTAGCTACAAAGGTGCTGCAATATTGCAAATAAATATTAAAAAAATAAGTCATCATTTCAGCTCACCAAAAGGCAGCACAGGTTTTGCTTTTCCAGACGGAGTTCCTAGGTCTGTATTATTTTTAATTAGTAAATAATAATAATAATCACTAATTCCCCCCCCAAAAAAAAAACCAAAACACCTCTCCCCACAAAAATCAACCCAACAACCAACGAAACAAAAAATCTAACTCAAAACTCCCTCTTACTTTTCTTGCAGGACTCAACATGCAGAAATTAAAGTATCTTGAGGATGTGATTCTGGCTTGGTTTTTTTCCCTAAAGGCACTATCAGAGGTGGGGGCGAGCATTCATGATGACAAAAGCCAAGTGTATGCATATACATGGTTGAAATAGTCTTGAACATAGAATATTTTCAGTGTGATGCAACTGTCTTTATACAGTGAATTAAAAAATACATAATTTCCCTCATGTTTTCATCTCCTTTCCTCATGTTTGTTTATAAGCAGAAACGATTTCTCTCTACATAGGGATTTTTTCTTCTCTGCGATTTTTGTCTTCCCATTAAATCTTTAATTACATTCTTAGTGCTGCATTTCTGCTGTTAACAGAGCAGCCAGGTAAAGAAGTTAGGCTGATGCCTTGCAGGGTGTTTGTAAAATCCCAGCTATTCTATACAACAATTTCAAGCATAGAGTAGAAACAGAAGTTTTGAAGGTGGAGAGGAAAGCTCTTCCTGCAGGCTGAATTAACCTTGAGATCAACACCAGGTAGCAGAAGGAAAGGATGCATCAATAGATTGGAGTTAAGCTCATGAGTGGGAGCTGAAGCCTCTCCATCCACCTGACCAAACAAGGACTGTATCTAAATCCTGCACATTTGCTTGTCTGATGCTGAGCTATGAATCCTGTAAAAGACTCTGGCCTCCACAAATGAACCCAACTCAAAGCTGAAGGCTTTTCACACATACAAATGCAGGTCATGTGCATCTTACTGAGTCAAAGCTGCAGTTTACCTCAGTAGACTACTCTAGAGTTAATTCTAAGCATGTCGTTGTCTTATTTTTCTTCACTTTAATACACAACATTCCCTTAATAAGTTAGGATTACATTAAGTGTTACAAGAAAGAAATCAAAAACCCCTGAGAAATCCCCTAAGAAATTATAGACTCATTTGGAAAACATCTCAGCATCACACATATCTAAGCTGTTAATACAGTCTTACATTTTTCCATCCCTGCACCTACTTTGGGTAATCTTGTGTGTGTTTATTCTCTGTTTAATCAATCTAATTCACACCTACTCAATAAATTAAATTTTGCAGCAATTATTCTATGTGTCATTTTTAGTGCATTCCCAGGTCCTATCTAAAGAACTGCCTCAAACACACAGAATAATAAGGATTAAGAAAACAATTCTCCATCCCTGGTTGCCTCTCCTAAAGGATCTCTCTGAGTAATATAAATGATGGGCATACAACACTTCTTCAAAGACTTTAAAAAAACACACTTCATTCTCATGTTAACAAAAATAACTTGAATGTCTTTGAGCAATGACAGCACCTTTCCATAAAAATATCTTCTTAAGGATAAGATGGTCAAATTCTCAGGCTGACAAACCTTGTAATTAAGCTGAAGATGTAGTACCATAAAAGCACTTGTGCTTCTTTAAGCAACTTTTGTTTTAATAGTGCACATTTTATTACATAGTGTCTGTGATTCAAATGAAGGTCAGAAAATACAAGCATATGGTGAATGGAAGTAAAATTAATTATAGCAAAAATATTCTCTTGCAGAAGGAGACTTACATTTATCTTTTGGGTATTATGGCTACATTAAAAAAATGTGAATGGGCACTGCTGTTCATATGCTGTTGGTAAGTTAAAATTCAGGAAACAATACTTAGTTTTCAAACCAAATCCCTTTAAGAGCTGCAAAGCTACTTGCTAATTACCATATAAATAGATCAGCACAGCACAGATTCCTTGCACACAGCTCATCTGATAAAAACATTAAATTTCTCTTAGAAGACAACAAACCCACAGCATGTCATGACTTAGGCTCATATACACAGGAACCAACGAGAAAACATGCTCTTGCACAGAAAGTACAAGCAAATGTGATATTAAGAAGAAAAGATTTTGACTATTGGGCTCTCGGTTTGTTTCCTTGCTCTGTGACAACACCAGCACTAATGCTTAGGTCTGCGCCTGCATTAGGCTGATGGAGAAAGAGGCTGTTTCATCCACTCAAAACTCAGATCTGCCCTTATATGCCCAGCAGGTTTCATGAGAAACATCCAAGACTCCTTGCCCCTGTGCAAACTGGAATTCTTTATTTCCTATAGGTAACCCAGGCATGCTTCTGGGCAAAAGAGAAAGAAAGGTGAGGAAGGGCTGAAAGGCAGGGATGGGAAATGGTGGGCTAGTTTGAAACAGGATAGGAAACAGGTTCAACTGGGGCTACCACATGCCCAGATAACTTCTGCACACACGGTGCCAGGGCAGCCTTGCATTCAGTGGGGCACACTGGGCTGGACCCATGCCAGTAAGGATTCGCATTACATGTGTCTAATGTCTTTGAAGGCAAATTAAGACCAAATCTTTATTACTGCCGTAGGATAAGTTCACTGCTTCCTTTGCATCAGTTCCCTGCTTGAAAAAAAATAAAAATGGTCCTGCTCTACATTAGTAAACAGCATGAAGGACTTAGCTACCACAGGAAGAGAAACCACGTATGTACAACAAACAAGGAAGTATAGGCATAGCAGAGTCCACATGATGATCAATGTAAAGACAAGGTTACAAGTGCACAGTCCCATGTAGAGTCTTTTTTAAAGATCTAACTTGAGAGCACTTAGAGCTCTGCAGATAGCTTTGTATAATGTGAAAGCTGTGATTAGGGAGGGTCTTCTGATATTTAACCCTCGGATACTGCTTTATTTTTATACGTATATGTCTCCAGTTAAATTAAGCTCTGTGCATCTAGACATATGGCGGCACGATCTGTACAATTATAAAGTCACATACTTAACTGGCAACAACACTACTAACTTCAACGAAGTTGTGCTAGTCTTCCCAGGGAGAGAGAAATGCTCTCATTAACATAAAGGGAAGGGGGAAAGAAAGGGGAGAGCAATTCCACAGAAAGTAGTTATCTTTGGTTAAAATGGCGTAACTCTGATGGAGATAGAGAGTCAGAGAAAAAAAAAGAGGAAAAATAACACAAATCCACTGCTAAGCTTAGTTTCTGAACAGTCTGGCCTAGCTGCACTGTTAGATGATGAGGCTTTGGGGGGTTAGTAGGTGCTGACACAACCTCCTATGTTATGGAAGACAAAGAAGAATTAATATTTGGTGATTACTGACATCACGGTGGCTTATGCAGACAGACATGCCTTTGCAGTATATGCAGCAGTTAATTCTCCAAACAGGAAATAGCTGTCTTTGTACCAAGGATCAGATGTTAACTGAGCATAAACTATTAACAACAGTCCTTGCCTCTAACTTCCAGTCCATACAGAGATATTAGAAAGTGCTCACAGAAGAAGGTGAAACACCATTCAAGTCACTAAAAGTATTTGTCCTAAGTTGGCAATATGACTGTATTCATTGCAACTGAGCAAAAGAGAAAAACGCTGATTCAATAGTCTCCTTGGTATTTTCAGGGTCCAGCATCACCGACAGGTGTAGTAGCTCTGACTGTTGACAAATGCCAGTTACCTGATTGCTTAAATAGCAGTAGGAAATAAAAAGAAAAAAAGAACACAAACAAGTCCCCCCTCCCCAAGCCTTCACCTCATCTAGGCTAACATCACAGCTTTATTTTCCTCCCTGGCAGATCCCTCTCCCAGACCCCTACTCCTGCATGAATGCCACGCTCAAGGCTCCACATCTCAGCATCCCTAACTCACCAACCTGATTCCTCCTGCCAGAGTTCAGACTTGGACCACAAGCAGTTACTGTAACACAGGGGCATTTGCTGCTATTATCATAATAATATATCTCAGGATATGACAAAAATCTATAGTATATGCATTGTGCATACATTTAACAGGGCTGTGACTCAGTATTTGTGGTACAGTTTCACTCAGTAAGCTCAATTATGTTTCTGCCACTGATAATAATTCTAACAAGAGTATCTGGCTACCTGAAGTGAATAGAACAGCCTTAATTACAAATTAGTGAAGGAATAGTACAGCATATTAAAAAGATAGGTGATTTCTTGATCAGTTCTGCCTAGGCATGACTTCTGGAAATTTATGAACAGAGAAACAGACAAGGAAGAAAAATGAGTTTCACACCCAAACTTATAGCAAAAGTTACTCCTGAATAGGCAGAAGATATGCTCTGCTGATGTTTTTGAAATTAGTAAATGATTGCTGTAATGTAAAACAATGTAGATTTATGAGATTAGTGGCAAAATTATTGCTGTTCCAGAATTGGGGCTGAGAGAGGACATGAGAGAGCTTTCTGGTCATCAGACAGTAACTTTTTCCATTGGGAAACACTGACTCACTGGCCCTTGCCATGCTGCTGCCCTTCAGACATAACTCTCTACTGAAGCAAACAGGGAGTTCAGTTTAAAAAATGGTGTTGTATTGAGTAAGTTAGGACACAATGGTCCAGTCAAGCCAATTGGAATACTTCTGAAGTTTCTTCCTGTGAAAGAGGACTAAAAAAGTCATCATGGAGATCTAAAGAAAGGTTAAAATTTCTATAAGCCGAGTTTAAATCTACTGATTACAAAGAAATGGCATTTATAAGAAATATTTTATCTTTAAATGGCATTTTAAAAGAGGCACTTGATACCATCCAGCAATCTCAACTGTATTCAGTGCTTCATGAATAAAAACCTAGCAGAAATCAGGTCTGTTCAAGAGAAATGATAAAGCTGGATTTATTATTTTATTAATAGCAGCATTACTGTAGAGCCTCAGCTAAGGTGACATAGCTCACACCTTTATCCCCTCCGCAGATAACACATACAGATTAAGGAGGGAATCGCTGCCAGAGAGGAGGGAAGAGACATGCTGGCTAAGCCCAAATTTTCTCATTTTCAGTGGAATCAGTGGTCTGGCCACTAGACTATATTTACTTAATCTTAAAAGGTTTTGTATTCCTCTTCATCTTACCGTTTTGTAAGTGATGCTCCTCTTTCTTTTTTTTTTTTTGTATGCCTATGAATACATGACTGTGCGTGGATGTCTATTAATGCCAAGATGCCTGAAAAATCAATAGCTTGCATTTCCAGAGTCAATTTGATCTGCAAACTGTCTACGGTGAATTAATTTACAGGACAATCGCACAAGGTAAGAAAATATTTCCACTTACACAAAAGAAAGAAAACCAGTGAGGTGAGGTGACTCACTCAAAGTCAAAAGAAGAGTTCATGTCACTGCCGTGCTACAGCTCAGGAGTTAATTGAAAATTTACTCTGGGGAATAAACGTGCACCGGCAAGCAGATGGACTTGATGATTTACATCCACTCCTCCCTGTTTTTTTCTTCTTCTCTTTTTTCTTAATTATTACCATTATTATTGCTATTATGACAAGTTCCTTGAGGCAGGAACTTTGTCTAACATGCTGCACAGTGCCTATCAGGCTTCCTAGGTCCCACAGTGATTACGCACGTAACTCCAACATCCATGGTCCTTTGATTTCCTTGCTGCTAACCCTGGGCTGAAACCACTGGAAATACAGTGTCTAGTAAAGAATGAGCCATCTCAAAGCAGAAATTAAAGCTTTTAAAAATGCTCTGAAGCTCAATTTTTATCAGTGAGTATATTATAAAGAAGTCATTAAGAGCCACGCTTTCAAATAATAGAGAAGTGAAAAAAAGAGAGTAGATCATTTAGCATGTGTTGATACCACATAAATTGCAGAGAATGGAAACTAGCTAATATGCTAGGAAAATTACTTTGCAAGAATCTGTATTAGTTATGGATGGTTACATATCAGTGATGGATATATTGGGCTGGACTCTGCAACTGTTGGTGAATTCAGCATTTGTACAAACAGTGTTAAAGACCACAAAATGAACGGAGACCAATTCCTCAAATTCACCTTCGACTGGAAAGCCCTACAATCAATGGTTTTTTAGCTCTGCAAGATCTTCTCTGATCCTGGACAGGTCAGGGACTCTTACAGGGTGAATAGCAGTGAGCATAACATGATCTGCAGAGCTGATATATATTGCACACAGGGCTGCCAAAAGAGCTTCATGGCCAATGCATGGATAGGAGATGCCCTTCATAAGGAGCACCCAGTAGGAGGCAGGTGATCTGCAACATCATCAAAATTAAAAATACATTTCCCAATTTGGTCAATATAGCATCTAAATCACACCCTGAAGAAAGACTGCAGGTTAGACTAAAAACCAAACCAAGAACACCTGAAGGCCTTAATTTACAAAACATGGAAGATCTTATTTCAGTAGAAGTTTATTTAGAGTTGAGCAGCATGCACAGCACCAACTACAGTGTCACTAGTGCAGCTGACCCTCCACACTGGGGTGAAAGCAGGGAGAATTAGTGGTCAAGAATGAACATATAAAGTTACCCGTTCTTGAAGGACAGACTTAAAAGAAAAAAAAAAATGTAGCATGAAATGGCACTTACAAGAGCAGAGTGACAAATGGACCAAAGTAGTACTAAGTTTCGCTTGATATAGCTGATCCAATGTCCATTAGAAATGCATTTCTATTCAATCTTTTCAAATGGTCCATTATTTACCTTTAACTATGGCACGGTGGAAGGTTTTAAACACCCAATGTTTGTTAGTCCTTCTTCTCACCCAATGCAACTCATTTAATCCTGAAAGGTATGCAAGGCTGTGGTAGGGACTAAGTTGCCTTCACTTCCATTTGCTGTCTGTATGGCTTTGTGCATCACCTACCTTTCAGAAGAAATGCTAATAAGCGGATTATTAAGATCACTGTAGCTTGCCTCATATAACAAAGTGTGTCCCCTTCAGATCATAATCTACTGTATCCAGCTCTGGGGTCCCCAACATAAGAAGGACAGAGACCTGTTAGAGTGAGGCCAGAGGAGGCCCATAAAGACGATGAGGGAGCTGGAGCACCTCTCCTATGAAGACAGGCTGGTAGAGTTGAGGTTGTTCAGCCTGGAGAAGAGAAGGCTCCAGGGAGACTTTAGAGCAACCTTCCATGGCCCAAATAGGGCTACAAGAAAGCCCAAGGTCCCTCTACATTTTATTTTTTTTTTTTACAATGGAATGCAATAATATGAAAAGGGCTATAAAATGCCTATAAACTGGCAGAGGGCAGGTTTAGATTAGATATTAGAAAAAAAATCATTACTGTGAGGGTGGTGAGACACTGGAAGAAGTTGCCCAAGGAAATTCTGGATGCATCATCCCTGGAAGGGTTCAAGATCAGGTTGAATGGGGCTTTGCACAACCTAGTCTAGTGCAAGGTGTCCCAGCCCATGGCAGTGGGATTGGAAGTAGATAATCTTTAAGGGCCCTTCCAAATCAAACTGTTCTATGATTCTCTGATTTCTGGGCTGAAAAGAGGGACTAGGTACCCAGCAGCTATACTGCTAGCAGCCTTCAGGACATGGTGCAGCAGCAGACCAATGGATTTGGCTCAGAATGTGAGAGCAAAGACATTTGTGGGATTTCTTGGGACAAACCAAACAAAAGCATCCATAAAAACCAGGATGTATGGCAGGAGGGCGAAGTACTGTTTCAGCATGGCACGGCAAACATGGCACTCAGCCCCAGCAGGAACCTACGCCGTCTGGCTTTGTGAATGCAAAAGAAAGCAAAGCCCAACCTACTGAGAAGAGCAGCATTCATACCAATTAAATTCTGACACTCACTAACCCCATATTAGCTTATATAAATATTAATACTTCTTCAGCATGAAAATATCCAGTCTCTTTCTAAATCTAGGGTTAGATGTGACAGTTCAGAGACAACTTCCAGAGGTAGAGTATCGCTGCTCTGAAAAGATGTACTGACCTACATATACTATTTCTAATCCCACTAGTGCATCCCTCTTTATATACTGCAGCAAATACTATTTTAGGGGTGCCAGGGGTCTACCTCTATTTAAATGGTGCCAGCAAGAGCCTAAGCAAGGTGTAATTGTATTTTTCAGACACACTAGCATAATTTTAGAGTAAATTAATTAATAACAATGTGCACAAGAGTGAAATTTGGTCTGCATGTTAAAGTATCTCTTAAGTAATGTAAGTAAGACTGAAAAGAAGCTTACTGGGTTTGTTTGAAATACGTTAACACTAAACAAAATAATGCAATAGTTTGAATTAAAATTCATTGTTTCTTCAGAGCACAGAAACATAATAAATCAATGCAGTAAATTACCCTTGTGCTGTGAAATTAACACCCATATACATGAAATAAAAGTAAGAATTTGCAGCTCTAATCAATCAATTTTTCTTATTAACTCCATCTTCTGTTTTATTTACCTTCTTCTACATGCCTCACCCCAAAATAAGTCACTTGGCTTGGGGTAACTGTGGCACTCCTGGGAGCTGGCCAGCCCAGATGCTCTGCCAGCAGCTCTGCCTTCCTCATCCTCAGCCCCATTTCACACCACCCACTAAGGAACACAGCTCTGTGACCCTGTGCTCTGCCAAAACAAGCCTGAGCCCTCTCAAACACAAAAGTCAAGCTAAGACTTGGCACAACCAGCAGATGCACCAAGGTTTAGTCTGACTCACAGCTGCTGAAGATGCT
>NW_008676356.1:153703-156266 GCF_000695815.1 Acanthisitta chloris
CAGCTGGGAAACAAATGCACAGGGGAATGCCTTTCCCTCTAGTCATGTAACCCCTAGAGTCACCTCAACTATTTGAAAAATATGTTTTCAAATCCCCTCACAGTTGTACCTTGCAATATATTCTTCTTGCCCACTATAAAGAAAAATCTCGATTTGCTCTCTTGGACCTGCTACACTTGGGCAGCAGTTTCCATCAGTTTACAGAACAAGGCTGCCTTGTTCTCCAGCGTGAATGATTTATGGTTTCACACATACTCATGTGTTACATTATTCACTTAGTGCTTGTACCTATGAATATCAGCTCATGAGATAAAAGTGCAGGCCAAGGCGCAAACTGATGGTTGACTGTATTTTAGAAAAAATACCAAAGTGATGGAATAAAGGCCTTCATGGGAGGTTGCCCACACTGCCTTTCCATACCAAGCCAGCTGCACACAGGAGGGCTGCTCATGTTCCTGTCATTGTCCCCGAAGCACCCATACAAACCCCAAGCCTGCAGGGGAGAGCCCTCACCACCCACATGTACTCGTGCACCCACAACAGTCAGCCCCCAGCCAGAGCGTGAGCTGCCCAGGGTGACTTCGGTGCCAAAGTCTTACTCTTGGTGGCTTTTTAGCAGCTCTTCACTCCTGCAGGAGCAATTCTTCCTCTCCCTACAACCCATACAGCAAATTGCAGGTAATAAACCTGAAAGGTCTGAAGATTGCCTTCAAACAGATCCAATTGCACGTGATGCATTTGCAGTGTGACAGTGCCTAAAATAGGCGCCGTGAGCTCTGCCAGTCTATAAAAATTTAGAAAGTGACAAGTTGTCTACTAAAAGGTTTCTTCTACCTATAGACATGGCATACAAGGAGTAGCATTGCTTCTGCTATCCAGATAATCAATTAAGGGTGTAAGATTTGCCTGCAGTTATGATCCTGTATCAGAACCAGGAACAAAACCTAGACTCCTTATGTCTCCACTTGCTGCCTTGATCAGATGGCAACACAGCTAGTGGTACACATGCCTCCAGAAATCTGCCTGACCTGCATAAGCTATAAGGCAGCTGAAAGCGAGCTCCAGAGGAAGGCAGACACGGTCATTGCTGATTTCCAAAGACAACTGAGAACATCCCTATGCTACAGCAGACTCTGTTTCTAGTCCAGGCCAACTTCTGTCACTTCCTACTAAAGGATGTAAAAAATGCAGGATGCTCCCTTCATGTTGCCCCTCAGCAATGGATTACTCACAGGAGTGAGATGCCAGTTTGCTGGCACTGTTTAAACTTCTGAAGTGACACAAAAAAAATCCCCTTTCTCAAATGACTGTTCTCCCCCAACAGCAGAAGCATGCTCATTCAGCCCACGCACGCAGCAATCGCAGCATATTTGGGTTCATGTTAAACCTTTTCATCTTGATTATACAGCGTGCTGTCACATTTAGGGCTGCTGTGCAATGCTCCCTGTGAGTTACTGCTGTGCTGAATCCCAGCAAGCGTATGGGGCTGGCATGCTATGAACCTCCTCTGTGTGTGCAGAAGTCTCCTGTACAAAACAACTAGAGTGTAAATTACTGTCTTAGAGAAACTAGTGCACTGCAGGGAAATGACCTAAAGAAGCCTGATCAGAGATGCCCAGGGACACTCTCTAGGAAAATCCATTATGCTTTTATTTCTTGAACATCAGCATCCCATCAGGAGAAAGCCTCCTGACGTCAAGGCCTGCCAGACAGCACTCCCCTTTGGGAGAAGGCATCTCTGTGCTCACACACTCTCTGTCAGCCTCATCATTTTCAAAGGCAAAAAGAACCTCAGAGGCCACCTTGCCCAGTTCTCACTGCTCTGTATTTCTCACTGCCCTATGTTTGGCACTGAATTGGATAGAAGGGGATGATTTATCCCATACATGACAAATCACAGCCAGTCAGCAGCCAGGATGCTCACCGAGCACTAAAGGGGTCCTTTGAGAGTTGCTCAAGCAGCAAAGCTACTCATCCTGAAGCCTGTAAGTTCTCAGACAGTAATTTCCACACTGCAAATGAAGATTAACCATCTTCAGTGTTAACTGTGAGAATGAAGATCTCATTGTTAGGGAAGAGTATCCCTGACTGCTGCTCCAGAGGGACAAAGAGCCCAACCCACAGGGTGTATGACAAGGCTAGGGTGCTGCAGGGCTGTGGTGTATCCGGCTCCAGTCCTTGTCAAGGGCTCACCCTGACTGCCATGCAGATAAGCAGAACTGTGCTGAGCAGATTGCTCTGCAGGAGGAGCTGACGGGAGGGAAGCATAAGCATTAAACACTGCGAGTCCTAGCTCTGCTACTTTGCCCAGATGGGATTTATGGGGTGGGGAGGGGGAGAAGGGATACAGATGGAAGAGCATCTTTGTCCATTTCAAGTGTTAAAAATAAGTGAGATATGTGCCTTAGGGCTCAGCAGATTGAACACAGTGATTATACATGCTCCATAATTCTTCACCTGGGCTTATGCCTGAGAAGATCCTGACCCCTTCTTATGTCACACATTGCAATAGGATTGCCCAGCCAAATGTTGAAAACCTATTTAGAGAACAGCATTTCCCTAC
>NW_008676356.1:156282-161175 GCF_000695815.1 Acanthisitta chloris
TCTATTCCTTCTGGTTTTCTAGCTTTTTAGAAATTTGCAGCAGATATAAATAAACTCAAAAATAAAAAAATCAAAACCCTAGAACAAGACTGGGAACATAACAACCAGCAGAAGCACTGTGTGAATCCTCTGAACTACTTTCATAAAGATCAGCATATTGCTGTGAAAGACTTCCTACACTTTCTAGCTCCAGACCATGCTGGAGGGTCCCTGCCAGCCCAAAGAGTGAGGAACACCTGCTGCCAAGCACAGGTATAGGCACACAGCAGAACATCCATGACCTTGGGCTACAGTTCCTGAGGCAATTTCTTTATCAACCTCATTCATCAAAGGCACCTAGGGCACAAGAGATGTGCAGGGCTGGTCTGCATGGGCCCAATGTTCCACTGCCAGGCAACAAAGGCACTTAAACCAACCATCATATCTGGGACACTGCACCCACAGGCTACATCCCCAGCTGTTACAGATCAATGCAAACACAGATATTTTTTTTTAAAGGCCAGAGGGACTTTCAGGTCATCTAAACTGTCTTTTTATATAAAACAAACTGTAGAATTACATTCAGCTACTATAATGCAGAGCCCAGTTACATGTGCTGAACAACCATTATACCACTCACTTCAGTGGTGCTACACAAGCTCATATAGGATGAAACACTGCTCTATGACGTGCAACAGCTTGAATCTGCTTCCTAGCATTGCTCTGCAGACTCAGTGTAGCAAAGTCTCATCCCTATAGATGCAGGGAAGAGGCAACAGCCAGAAGCTATTTAGTGACCCACAGAAGAGTGATTGCTGCAGCAACACATCTGCAGCACATCATCTGCCACTGCATTCGTGTACCGACACAAAAGAGAATGCTTCAGACACATACAAGATGCTTTAGTCACATAAGCAACCAGAAAGCAGAAGGTTGGAAAACAATGCAACATCAGTGAATCCTGAAGGGGAGCAAGCTGATAAATATGTAAATTGCATTTTCTCACCACCCTGAGGCAGTAGGATTTTGTTACCTGTTTTGGGATTGATTACAAAGAAGTTTTGGGGATTTCCACTCGTAATCCGGTAGGTCAGTTTTTCATTAGTGCTGGAATCAGGGTCCTGGGCTTGGATCTGAATGACGGATACATCTTTTGGAGAGTTTTCCATGACGACTGGGTAATAGATAGGCTCAGAGGTGAGAGGGGCATTGTCATTCATGTCTTCCACTTCAATGTAGACTTCGATGGTAGTGTAGAGTGGGACGACACCATGATCAGTTGCATACACTGTCAACCAGTACGATTTCGTTGTCTCTCGGTCAAGAATATCTGCTGTGTAGATAACTCCTGCAGAAAAACAACAAGGAGAGGATGTCAGGAATAGGATCAATGAAATATCACATCTATTTTGAGTACTACAGAAATGTGTTCAGCATACAGCAAATGTTCCACCCTTATAAAAATTCAAGTTGTGCATAAAATGAAAACAAAAACTTGAACTCAGGAATTGTTTTGTGAACCCAGCTCAACATCTCAGTCCTTTGAACCAAGAAATTGAGGGGGGAAAGGTAAAAAGATGGTTCTTCATAAACATCTTAATGCCACAGCCAATTCTTTGCTAGAACTGCAGCTGGCTGAGTAACAGAAGAAACACCTTAATTTTCTGCTTGTGATGCAAACTTATATAAACCTTAGTAGAGACGGATACCACCACTGATAATGAATTGTATAGAGAAAAGTGGCTTTTCTTTTCAAGCTTCTGCTTCTGCCCTTTCTGAAAAAGAAAACCTAGGCGACAGTTTAAAATAAATCCATCCAAGTTCAGAAAATAGATGGTACATTGAATAATGAAATCGCTCATTGCACAATGCCAAAATCCTGGGTAACAAGCTGTCAAAAGCTCACACAGCACAAGCCCTTAGACAATGAACATATCTTTTATCATGGGGGAAGAAAGGGTTTGGTCACTTTACCAACTGATGTAAGAGAACATCAGCTGGTTTCCTAACTGGTCTTAAGAAACCGTGAAAGAAAGAGTGGCTTTTTGTGTATAACAGAGCCACAGAGAGGCATCCAAGTACCACCCCCATGCCCCTATGGTTCCTGCCATGAAGGAATTCCACCCACTTCATTACGGCCTAAAATGATTTAGAAATCCATTCTCCTCTTGACATGAACACCTGGTTCTTGTCTAGTAGGAACCAGATGATCTTTCAGGTCCCTTCCAACCTAAACCATTCTCTAAGATAAACCAGAAACTCTTCCTACCATGATACAGCCTGCTCATATTGGCACAGTCCAAACCTTCACTAGCTTGACCACTGGCCATGAATGCACAGAGGACTAAATACACCAGTACCCCACACACAATCACATCTGAATCACAATATGCAAATGTGCTTTCCCACCACTTCTGTGACACATATGTCGAGAACATATTCCTCTCCTAATACAGCATTATCTAATCTTGGGAGACACATTAATGCAGTGGATCACAAACTTGAGAAATACTCAAAAGGACAGTTTGTAGACCATTAAGTCATGCCATTAGTAGATAGAAAATGGTGGAGAAGTTGCAGGGCAAGACAGGAGCACAAGAAACACGAATATATTCTCAGGTGTGTTTGAGGATATCTAAAACACAATTATCAGTTAATAATCGAGGACAGAGATGCTCTAAGGTCAGAACTAATAAGGGACAGGAGTGGTTTTTTTTTTTCCAGTGTCTTTAAAGACACTGGAATAGGCAGAGAGGTGTTTCAGGCAGACTTTGGGCACTGCTAAAGAATCTGCAGGCTCTGTGCTCAGCACAGGCTGCCAAGAAGGGATCCTCCTCACCTGTCCTACCGGGAATATTACTTAATGGAGTATGTAAAGTTCAGATGTCATTTATCTGATTATTCCTCAGTCTCAGTCTTACAAGTAATACATCAGATCTGGCTTTTTAGATTATCCCAGCAATTAATTCCTTTATGACACTAGATTCAGAGAAGACCTTTGGTTTAAAAGTTAACTGGCAGTCTATTCCATTTCTTTAAGAGCAGCCATGAAACTGCTGGCCCTGTACCCCTGAGACATCAGCAAAAGGGCCATTTGATGGCCTGATAGAGCTTCTGCTGTCGAACAATATGAACAGCCCTGGTGCAGGCCTCCCTGGACATTTCACAGCAGAACATATCTATAGTGAACTTTACTGACGAACTTACTTTGTGTTTATAAGAGGTAGTAGCAAGAAGTGAATGATGTAACTTCTATCCTAAGGGATGACCACCCCTGGGGTAAGACAGAGAAGCCCACCAAATCAGAAGGGATGCTGCCTGTTTCCAGGGAGTCAGGCAGTGGTTCCCAGCATCCCCTATTCAACTGCACTCTGGGCAGGAGGCAGTACAGAACCCACTACACAGTTACAGAGATGCCACAGGTATTTGCATTTGTCTTATAGGATACATAAAAAAAACCCCAACCCAACAACAATTTTTTTTTCAAGTTTTGAATTTTTTATTATGTTTTTGAATGCTAGTTAGAACTGAAAAGTATTTTCCTGCCATTTGAACAGTCACATAAGAAAGGAAGGGGAAGAGAGCAGTACTGATTCCAGTCATGCACAGGCTTAGGTCTTTTACTAGTAACCTCAGATACATGTACCTCTTGCTCAGATGCATTACTCACTCAACGAAGGTGAGCAGTGCAGCACTGGGGGACAAAGGCAGAGTGTATTCTAAATATTCTTGTCGGCAGCAGCCTGTGCTATGTAATGAGTTTCTGTAGAAACATGGGTGAAATATGTAGTGATCTGTGATGAAAATGCCCAGAAGTCCAGAAGAGAAATTACATCGCAGGGATGAGAAGAGCCCATAACAAATGACACCTCATGGAAACAAATAAATAAAATAAAATCCACATGGGCAAGAACGATGCAAAAAAGATGAATATTAGTGATCCTAGAGATGCTGATCTATTCAGAAGACAAGAAGAGTTATTTTAATGTTCAAAAAAAATTGAAATATGTAGGGCTTTCCCTCAGTGAGAGCACAGAAGATTTTAGCAGATTAACCTATGTTTATGAAGCTGAATTTCACTGATACTGAGGTGATAATAAATGTATATTCTGAGTCATTCCTTCATTTTATAACTCCTGGCAACAGTTACTTTTCATTTCTGCATTTCAGAAGGACAGGGTCATTGAACAAATTGTTAACAACTGCCAACAGGTCTGCTACACTGGTTCCTTTTACTTTTGATTTATTAAAAGGTACCAGATATGAATTAATTCTTTTTCCCCAATATGTCTTGTCATTTCACCTGTCACCACATAGCAGCTTGATAAATAAGTTTTTTTGTTCGCTTTCAGGTTTTCCACATGGAAACCTTTCCATCACCCTGGGAACACCTTCCGCCACACTCTTAACTATTCTGCACAAAATGACTCCTTGCTGTATGTCCAAATATGGGAATAAACTAGTACCCACAGGAATACACATGCTGCCCGAATATTTAACCAATCTCCCCACACAGGTATGGCTGACACCTTCCAGATGCATGTCAAATGTCACCTCTATATGAGGTGTTAACCCTTAAGACTATTGATGACACTTGATCATCATCACTGCTTCTTTATCACTAAGGCATGAATGCAAAGAGGCTGACAGAGCTGGCATCAGGAGCTGCAAAATATTCCCTGGGGCAAGCCACAGGCTCTCACTCACTTTAGTTGAGTGAAAGGATGGAGATAACCTCGGATAAGACCATAATAAATTCAGAAAACACATCACTTACTTCAAAGCTTACATATATATATCAACAGATAGTACAGAAAGACACAATTTTGTTTTCAGGACCAGGAGAGCAGAGGGGAGGAGAGGCCTTTGGGAGCACCTCCAAGGCTTTTCTTGGAAAGCTTTTGTGGTGCACTC
>NW_008676356.1:161192-161785 GCF_000695815.1 Acanthisitta chloris
AGAGAAACATGAATAAAGCAATGATGAGCTAAACAAATCAAGAAGTGAGAAGAAACATCAGCAGAAATCTGGAAAATTTCAAAGTAACTAAAACTCAAAAAAGTTCCAAGATTTTGTGGATACATTTCTGATCAAGACTGAAAAAGCAGATGTTCCCATCCACTGGGATGCTACACCACAGAGGCCCTACTGCATTTCTACATGAGGCAGCTGAAATCCAACCAGTCAGTCTATGAGCCAGCTCTTTATGTCTCCCTCAGCCAGATTTTGCAGTATCCCTGAAGGACTGGAGGCAGCACTACCTTAGGCCCAGAGCAGCCTCAGAAATAAAGCTAGACATCAATCTAAAAAGTGGTGCCACCAATGTTTGTCACTGAATTCCTCCAAGTACACTTGCCCTATGCGTTTCGAAAGTACCGTGAGCATTGTATTATGTACACTGTAAGTGGAAAATAACAACAGAGTGCATTAATTGCTGATTAAAATCCTAGGCACATTTATATGTAAATTAAGTGCAGCCCTTGATCTTGGCAATGTGCCAGCAATGCAAAGGTTGTGTGTTTGTTCCTCTTTAAGGCTTGTTTTCACTCTTT
>NW_008676356.1:161804-173328 GCF_000695815.1 Acanthisitta chloris
TGGTTTCTATATGGCTCCTGCAATTTGGCACAATGAGACACTGCAAATGATATGAAGGGGCAACAAAAAAAAAAAAGGAGTAAGAAACTAGTGGCTATTAAAGTGAACAAAGAACCGGCAAACTGGATTCCCCTCTTTCCTCTCCCACTGATTTGCCACACATCTGTCAGCAGACCACTTCAAATGACGTGGTCCTCTCAAAAACTATCTGAAAGTTATGTATTTACTATAGTGATGAGAAACCTGAGAGGCTCTTAAAAGAAAAAAGGGATTAGAGAAAAGCATTATTTCTTTCATCACCTCTTTTTAGCCCCCTGTTTGTTTACTTTACACATTTGACAGTACTGTGTATATAGGTAGTGTGATGGATGGACCTGCCACAGCTCTGCAAGAGAATGTTTACTGGGAGCTGTCAGCCTGGGTGTTTACATAGGTGCCCATTGCCATGGATATCTGCTACACACATACGTTCCTTCTAAAAGTCAGATCATCCTTCATGAATACCCTCAATAGCATGAACATTGAAAGGAGTTCAATTCTGTTTAGTTTTTTTCAAGGCAAGATTAAAAGACAACTTGGTGGTCTGTAAGAAGCTGTGCATGGAAAAGTCAGAAGAGAGTAACAAAGCTTTTTAATCTAGCTGAGAAAAGCAAATCGAGGTCTGATGGCTGGAAGTCAATGGCAGAAGAAGGAGAGTTCAAACACTCAATGCAGAAGGCATCTGGCAGGAGCAACTGCTTGTCAGGGACAAGGCAGAATCTCCCATCATTTGGCACCTTGGTATTGGGGCAAGGCAATATAACCTATTCTTCTAACCAAGTTATTGGCTTAGCTGCAAAAACTACTGTCGGATGTGATTTTGCTGAGTGACTCCACAGCCCACGTTATAAAAATTGCCAGGGTAAGTAGTCACACTCTCAGCAAGTATGAACAGGACTGTGGGGACATTCCTGAACAGGCTAAAAGAGGACTGACTAGGAGGTATCTGCTACTCTTCAAAAAACTTCTATCCCACAGAAATACCACAGAAAATCCATTAGTTCTCTCTTTTTCAAAATAGCGCAGTGGTTTCACAGGGGGACATTTTGCTTAATACCATCAGCTCACTTGTTCAGTTGCAAAGAGCCTCAATGACTAGATGTTGCTTGCTCTCCTCAACCCTTTTCAGGAATACAATCTGATTGCATAAATGTGTATCTCAGACTCAGAAATCAGGGAAGGTTAGAGAAAGTGAACAGCCCACAAATTCCCAGAGCCTGACCCAGGAGTGGCCGTAGAGCAGGGCAGGAGGAGTGGGAGGCAGCACAGACAGAATACGCCCTCAGCACAAGCTGCAGCACAGGATGGAGGTGACACTACAGTAACACACTCCCAGATGTTCTCTGCTGCCAGAGTGCAATATGCCCTTTCCCACCCAAAGCCAGTTCCTCGCTAATGCAAATGCGAGGTTTACTGGGTAAAGTTGCTATAAAATATATAACCTTTGGGTTATATGCACCTTCCTGACTCCATACCCTGAGATACCAGAAAACTCTCTCATTATGTCCAAGGGCCATGTCAGCTTCTGCCATGAAATGCTTTAGAAAAACATTTCTAGAGCCACAGTCTGCCCCTCCCTCCTCCAGCTTCAAAACAAAGAGGCTCAGCGCAAACTAGCTATAAAGTAGAAGCTGCTTTGTCCCCAAATTAAAGTGACAGAAATGAGGCCATGGGGAATGCCAACTAACAGCAAAGTACTCAGGGTGCTGTTACATTCCTCAAAGGAAGAAACAAAAAAATCACTGATTCCGAAATGCTACTAATTATTCATGATCCTCATCAAAGACTCTGTGAAGCTCATGGCAGTAAACACAACACCTTGGTTGTCACTGAGCCATCAGCCAAAGGTCCTCATTTGCATTGTCTTGCTGGAAAAGAAATAATAAATAAACATAGCTTTAGAAGTAAACAGTTGAATAATGACTTTTAATTTTTTTTCCTGTCTAAAATACAAAGGGGGAAGAAAGAGCTTGCACACTGTCTGCACCAAGACAAAGGCTATACATCCACCTACCCATGCTCCTAACCCAGAACTCTGGCTGGATCCTGCCCCCACGCTTCCCTGCACTGGGGAACCATGGAAAGATTTGTGACTGCAAATGCAAACGCCAGAGCTAATCCAGATCCTTGCACTGAGTACAGATGTGATTTTTGAAGGACACTTAGCAGAGAGCTATGATAAGCAGCAAAAGTTTAAAAATACTGCAGGCCCATTATTCATCAAACCAATGAAAGTAAAATCAACAAAAACTGAATGATTTGTAGACAGAAATTTCACACCTAATTAAGGAATAAAATTTATGAGTTCAAGAAAACTAACATAACGCCTAACCCATTTTTATAATTTTATTTAGGTCCTTCCCATAAAAAGCTCTGTGTGTATAAAAGCAGAGTGCATACCTCTTTTGGGAGATATTTATTTCATTATTTCCATTAAGGGTAAACTGCAAATATAACCCACAGGTTTAAACACTTTTAGCATAATGAAGACATGAACCTGAGCACCAATGCCAGATTGATTCAGCATACTGGGCCACTGAAGCCATGGAGAATCAGGATAAACCATATATTACATTCACTCCTTTTAAAAGTCTTCTTGAGCCATAAATCATCAGGGCCAGTTCTGAATACGGACAACGGTATCACATCAGCCACAAACTCAACCGAAGCATGAAGGAGACCTATCGCTCATTGCCCCCACCGCTCGCAGCCAGCAGCTTTGAAAACCAGGCTACTTACTCTGGTGATTAAATGCTATTCCAGCACCTTCATTTAAGGCCCCCCACTGTGCAAAGTGTGGCCTCCAGTTTTTATTTTATTGCACAAATTTTGTAAGCTTTAATGCATATTAAAACACAAACTCAATTTGTATTGAACTAAAAAAAAGTAAACCTCCATTGACTCAAATGGAGATTAGATCATGCCCAGGAATGAGTCCAAAAGCAATATTAACTTTGTGAGGCTATACATACCTACAGCTTCCTAATATTCTTATGTCTGGTTCAAATACAAAACATATATAATAAAACACTCTTGGGAAACAACAAAAGACAGGTAACATTCCTGAAAAGGACTTCTAATTTTCTCTTTTATACCAATGTTTTGAATATACAAATTTACTGCTACCTCAAAAGGCAGTTTCTGCAGTGAATATTGTGTCTGAGTTCCCAGATTAGTAAAAGAGAATTAGAAAGCCAATCCTCAACAATGCTATTTCCCCTGATATCAGATTAGCCTGCAAATACACCTTTTACCATGATATTACACACAATATCACAGCCATCACTACCAGCCAGAATCATGACAAGGACATTCAATATGTTAATAAATGTAATATATCTGCATGTACTAGATACACAGGCAGCTACTACACAGGTTTACAACTCTTAATGGACACGATCTACCAACATGAGACAAGTTCAAGTGTCATTTCTTTCCCAAGGAGGGACCACTGCTGCTGCTGTGAGCACAGCACTGGGTGTACAGAAGGGCTATAAAACGCTTGTGCCTGTGCAAGAAACCACCACCACACAACAGTTTAGACCAAGCATTGCCAGCTGGTTTGAAATGCAGTTCAGGTACCCATGGAAACTTCAGCTTTTAACTGTTGGACTTGATGACCTTAGAGGCCTTTCCCAACCTTAATGATTCTATGATTCCTCTGACCTCTGAGGTCTTGGGCCAGCCAACAGCCCAGTCAAAGTCTGGGATACTCGTGTGACTTAAATGCACAGTGCAACTGCAGTTTGGGTCTGTCAGAGCCATTAATTCAGGTACAGTCCATCAGCATAGCTTGCATGGGCACGACCTTGATACCAGATCAGGGATGGTGTCCTGCCTGAGCAGGAACCCTGGCTAGCTTAGCTTCAGGCTGTAAAACATAAATGTAGCTTCATTTACTACACACAGAGGGAAAATTCGACTAATTAAAGGCAATAATCAAGTTTAAGTCAGGCCACTGCCCTCTCAAATGAAAATAATAAATACATACATATAAGTTATATTTTTCAATAATCACATATTAATACATTAATATTTATGAAATTATCAGTATTTATATATAATATATATGTGAATATCAAAAATATGGAGTGTGTATATATATTCATATATATGAATGATGTGGGTGAATGTTGCATAGTGAATTAGCAGTGCCCCCCACCATTGGGACTGGGTTTTCTCAGGGGTCTGATCACAGCTCCCCAGGTGCCCCAAGGCAGACACCAGGGCTGGGGGACTGCTGCCATGAGGGCAGACTTCCCAGCAAAACAGCGTCTTAACCGCACTGAAATAGAGGCACATCTCAGATTAGGCACTTGACCTTCCATGTTATTTATACTTCGAGTTTTGAGGAGAGATTTTTCCTTCATTACCTTCAAATGACTTAAATTCAATGCTGCTGGTTTCCTATGCTTGCTTTATTTGAGGCCAGAGGAGGAAGGCTTACAACTTCACATCAAAATGAGCTATCACTTAAATACAACATCTTCAAGGTCACTTACACATCAATTTCAGAGCAATTTTCCAAACATATCATCAAGACACTGAACCAGAGGCTTAGTCAAATAAATTCTCTATCTTCTTCTGCTTATGAATTAAATGAAATAAGGTATGCCGACATTTTTACCTGACTAGACTTTATTACCATTTCTCTATCTTCCATCACATCCCTCTACTTATTTAAAGAAATACCCATATTCATCTTGCTTTAATATTTTTTTGCTTGAGGGGAAAAAAATTAAAAATCTGATATTGATAAACAAAAAGCACACAATGGACAACTCTGGAAGAAACAAATTGCCTTCAGAAGGACAAATACAATAAAGAAACCCTATCATTTATGAATAATCTCTGTCAAAGCTTAACACACTCCATCACTGCAATAAAACCCAGCAGTAAAACCAGGCTGAGAGGAGCCATGAAGCACCAGCGATGACTGAACTGCTGCCACGTACTGTTTCTTACCTACTACAAGCACTTGAGAACAATGGGACAAACCGTGATGCTGCTCTGACAAATGGGATGTGCTGCCAGCCCTCATGGCTTTAGCAGTATTGTTCAACTTCTATGAGCATGGGCTGCTGCTGGCATCCCTTTCGTGGCAGTAGATCTACCTTCCTCTTTGGTCTCAGATGCACAGCAAAATACAATGCGTATTCATGGGGTGAACTTTGTCCTATTCCCTGGCTATGTGCAGGTACAACTTTTCAATGAAAAGGGCAAGAAAAACAAACAAAAAGTGCAATTTTGTGACTCTGGCAGGCATCATGTAAAATTCAGACAACTCAAGCTTTTATAAAATTATGCAGGAAGACTTGATGTGGAAATACACTCTCAATGCAACTCAGAAGAACAACAGTTGATGGCATAATTTCACTGTATTGATTATGCTTTTTGTTTGCTTTTTTTTTTTTTTTAAAGCACTTGTGGCTACTGCATTTCTAGCCACCCATGAATTACAAACTGTGAACTCACTTCAATATTTTAACCTCTCTGTATGTATTTACCCCTCTATATCTGTTTGTCCCTACAACAAATGATGAGTTGTGCTTTTTTTCTGAGCACCGCTGGGATTTCAAAACTCATGTGTGCCCTTTGCCCACCTTTGCTTCCTTCCCAAACAAACTGAACATGGGGATGGTACCAGCAGAAATCCTCACACTGCTAGCACCAACCATGAAAGCTGTTAATCTCAATAATAACCTGTTTGAATGGAGGCATTTTTTTTCTCAAAGGGTCTGGCTAATGCCCAGAGTAACCCAGATTTTCTGCACATCCTCTTTAGTAGATTAATAAAGAGATCAAAGTCCGACCCATGTGTCTCTCTGCCAGGAGGCCTGGGAAGCTATTTTAAAAAGAAGGGTTTGCTCCTGGTTATTTTAGAAAAAAGATCATAAGTGCAGCAAAGCTGAAGCAGGAAGAAGAAATGGAGAAAAAAGGCAAAGGATGCTCGAAAGGATTCTGATAAAAGTCCTGGCAAGGGACTTCTGTTCAGGGTCTCTTCCTTTATACAGAGCTTTGCATGAAGCACTGCATCTTTTGTACTGCCTACAGTACAAGAGATTGTTTTCGGAACCCTTCTGCAAAGCTGGGCTGATCTGCTCAGCTGTTTTGCACTGGTGGTAAGGGATCTGGAGGGAAGTGGAGGCAGCTCTGCAGGAGAGCCTGGCTGCTGGGGGAGGCTGCCCTGGAGAGTAAGTGATCCCACATATGAAGGATGGCAATGCTCACCTTTTCAGCCTCAAGTACAACACAAACTTGCAGTGGCTCTTTTGATGGATACCAGCACTGAGGAATGTTGGCCCAGAATGATTGGCCAGAGCAGACAAGGAACTGTTGGAAGTATTCCACTTAGTAAAAGTCTTTCACTATTTAGTTATGCACATTATACTGAAAATAGAGTAGTATTATTATAATATATTATACTGGAAATAGAGTAATCTTCCTCTCCCCCATGCTTCCCTCCACCTCCTTGCTGCTCCTTTTGGCCTACGCTAAATGAACAAACTGAAAAAAGTAACAACATTAATCCTGGAATCTCCCTTTATCTTTCTATCCAAATATTAATCCAGAGGAGCAGTCAAAAAGGATGGTAAGAGTACCTCTGAAATGGGTTTAATAGCCACACTGCCCTTGAACATGAACACTGCAGGGAACAGGGGAGTGTGATGCACAAAGCCAGCACAGGAGCACCATTTAACCTCTCCTGCAAGGCACAGCCATGTCTCCTCTGCTCGGACATACCGTGCATGACTCTGGAGTCTATTTTACAAAGCATGTCAAAAAAATTGGAGAAGATTAACAAAAAAGGGTTCCATAAACAGTCTGAGGAGCAGAGACAATGATTTACAGTGAGGGAGTTTAAGATTTCAATCTGCTAAGCTTATTAAAAGAAGATGGAGAGGCAACTTGATTAGAAAAATCCATGTTAGGTTCATGGGGATATGTTACTGGGAAGCAAAGGGCTCTTTAATCTAACAAAATAAGGTGGAGAAACATCTAATGATTGGAAACTGAAGCCAGGAAAAATAAAATTAGCAATCAGCTTGATACTTTTTATTATTTATTTTTTTTAAAGTGGATGATTAATTCCTGGAATAATCTTGACGTCTGCAAATGAGAGCTACGAACTGTTGAGGGAGAAACATTTCATGGTAAGTGTATACTATGCTTTAGTTAGAGAAAGATCACTCAGTAAGGAGGTATAAAAGTGATATATAAACAGAGAAATAAAAGGGATGAAACCAAATTATCTGGTCTGTTCTGGTTTTAAGTACTACTGTTCTATGAATACTGTCCAGCTGTTTTCTCCAAGAAGCCTGGAAAGAGGAGGCTCACAGGGTGATGCTGAGCTGCTACAGTGCTCCCAACATGCCCAGCTCCACTCTCATGGTCACTCTTTTGTTGTCCCAACAGCCTCACTGACAACTCCACGGTGGGGTGAAAACATCTATAAGAAAAAAACAGGTCCTTTATCTTCTCATTCTCCCATATGAGGGCATGTGAGAAACTGAAGAGCCTATTCTAGAGATGTGCACATGGCACTAGAAGCAGCACGTCTGCTGGCTGTGACCACTGGTGAGCCTGGAGCAACGTCCACTGCTTCTGTCCAGGCAGAACACCAGGAGGGATGTACTGCAGGGGTGGCAGGCAGTGAACAGCCTGGTCTCAGACTAGAAGACTCTCTCAGACAGGCAACTTCGTGGCTTTGTAAGAACAATCAATTGCCCTTGTGTTTCTCTGAGTGAATTTTCCAGTGGATAAGGGCTCTCAGGGCAGTATATAACTCATCAATATTATCCACAATGATGCACAGAACATCGCTGTTTTGCAAGAAACACACTTTTCAGTTCATTGTGAAATGGAGACTGGATGCACTGAAACGTGAAGTTTTGTCCTAGACTCATTTGCAGGACTCTCCCCAGGTCCAGAAAATGAAAGTTTCTTTTCCTCTGTGTCACACTGGCTTCATGTACAGGGGCCAAGGTACTCAACAGTCAGCACGTCAAAAAAGAGGTGACTTGTCTTGGATCAGTACTACTGCTTTAAACTGCCCAAAAGTAAAGCACTTAATTTTTCTTAAGCATGCTTTAATGCACTGTCTCTCTCTTCTCTACAAAGGCTGAGGAAGAGACTCCCCACCTATCATACTTCTCATCCAGAGTGTAAAATCACCTGAAGCTGCTTCTTCTGCCCTAGGCAGAACTTTCATTGACTACAGCAGAAAAAAATGCAACAGGGTTGCCTGGAGGCCAAAGTTTACTTCCGATCACCTGTCAACATGAAGAAGATTAGGAACATTTCTTCTGTTTGCTTCAGAAAGGACAGGAATTCAGATTCCCTTATGGAACAGACACATGACCAGCCCTGGTAGCACTTCTGAGAACAAGAATGGGTCTAACACCCCAGACCTCTTTCACTAAAGGGGAATTACCATGGTTGGCTGGTACCTGATGGTTGAAAGCTAATATCCAGCAATTCATACCACAAACCACACAGCAAAGGTAGAAGGCGACTGAAGAACTGGGTCTGGCGCTTCCATTAACTGAGACCTGAACTTGCAGACCTTCAGAATCAGAAAAAAGGGTAGTACAGGACAGTGCATTCCTTGACTGTATGCTGAATTTAGCTGTAGCCCTGTGGAAGTAACTGCAGAGTTTACTCTTTTTCTTTTGAAGCCCAAATGGGCATGCTGGGGAGCTGCCTACTTAGAAATCATCAGCTTCTAAGTTGTTTTTTGCACAGCTTGACTGGCCCAAAAATCCTGCCCTGAATGTAATTCAAACACTCTCACCTTCCTTAAAAGTTTTGGTTTGTTTTTTCTTTGTTTGTTTGTTTGACTGATTGATTTTCTAGTTTTTTTTTCCATGTTCTTATTTTTGTGTAAGATGGCAGGATGGTCCCACAATTCTCTTGAACCTCCTTTTCTGATTTCCCAACAACTATCCCAGCAGTATACCCCTTTCACCAAAAACTGTCATCAGTCTTCAAACACTTCTCACAACTAAGCTGACTCTCTTATGATGGAAAAAATATCCACAAAAATTGCCAAATGCAATCACAGATGCTTCTAAGCATCTTTCTAATAGGACAGATTTAGAGACGGCTACAAGCTTTGCACTGGAGGCACCTCACCTACAGCCATATCTGCAAAACCTGAAATAACTAGAATTCATTTCCATGTTGGATTTTTTCCAAATCCCCTTGAGCAACCTTGCAGTACCTCCACAGGAAAATCTGCACATAATCATTAAGATAGAGAGAAGTTTAATTTTCTACCTTTCATAGAGGAAATGGAGCTGGGGTTATAACATCAAACATAGCACAGACCCTGAACAAGCTTCTGTTCTGTTATGCTTCTGTTTCCCTCTCCGTACTCTGTGATAATAAATCCAAAGTTAAAAGAGTATATCGGAATATGCTGGAGTATACTTCTGGAAAGCACCGTTCTTTCAACCCTGGGGAAGCACTAGCCTTAAATTTATCTTCAAAAATCTTCCACAGGTAGGATACTCTTCTTCAGACAAGAAAACAGAAAGGAACAGAAAGCTGAGATACACATGGGACTGTGACAATCAAGAGCTGTACAATAGAAGCCTTGACACAGACAACCCTACTTCGACCATTGGGAATGGTGCCAGTGACTCTGTGGGTGCTTCCTTTTGGCTCTGAACAGAAGGAAGCAAATAAGTGTGCACTAGGCTGCTCTCCTAAGTATAGCCTTTCATCTAAGCCCTTATCCCACCAGAGTTCTCCAAAGTCATTGACCTTTCTACCAGCTTTGCCTGCCCACTGTTCCAGGAGATGTTGTGGCTCTACCCAAGTCACTGGGAAGCAAAGCAGGCAGCCTGGTACCAGAGGGGGGCTGAGACTTCAGCATTCACCCAGATGCTCCCTTGTTTATTGAGGGCAAGGCTCAGAAGCACTCTATAGGAGTAAGTATTGCATTCCCCAGCTGGTGTTATGTACTGCACATAAACTGCAGCAGCTCAATTTTAAAGTGTTCTATGATGAGGCCGACTAAGCTCCCTAAAGAGGTGGGGAAAGTGAGTGTCTTGATAAAGTAAATAATGAAATGTTGCAGTACCAATATACACTGTGTGATCCCTTGAGGGAAACCACAAGCATGAGCCCTAATGAAATAAGACAGAGAAAATAAGGGCTTTGCTATGGACACAACACTTATGTGCTCGTTATGCACTGCAGCAACTTCTATCACTTTATCACTTCTATCACACTTAATCATCTTGATGAAATGTTGCATATATGTGCAGACAGGTATGATATGTATAAAAACATATGCACATACCCATGCAGACACATATATTCCAAATGAAAGGGGAAAAGGAAAAGTGATTTATTTTAATTTCTGTAAATGGCCAAAGCATAAATGCATAGTATGCTTTCTCTGTATAGACTGCATTACAAATCTGTCATTGTATGCAGTTCAAAGTTTTCATAAACACTTAGCATTTGATTTTGCATTTGTGAATATTTTAGCTGTTAAAAATATCCTTATATTTTATGCTTTAAGTTCTTAAATGCTCAGTAATACCAGTGTGGGCTTTGCCTAGGGCTAATCAATAGGCTGCACTTAAGATAGAAAGAATTTATTTGTCTATTTATATACAATTTTGCAAAGATTATATTTTCACTGTTTGAAATGCATCAGTGTGAGCAAATCATAAAATGGAATGTAATTATTTATTTACAATGCAACTTTGCCCACTGTGGAAGCAATAAACCCCACCAAACAAAACACAGGAAATTATCCCAGATCCAAGAGCGGAAGCATGGCTCAGTCTAATTGAGTTTCCTTTGCTCTTATCTTCTCAAGATCCCTTAGATTGTTTTCCAGTTTTCATTTCCATTTCTTCCATTAAATGCCTCTAACCCATGACCTCCATTTACTGCCACCCATTTATCTTCCATTCTTAATTGAGATGTAACATGTCCACTTGTCCAGTGCTAAAACTCTGACAGCACTCTTGATAGATACTGGCTCCTTCAGGAAAGCTTACTTGGGAAAGCGCAGTTCAAAACTCAATTCCTGAACAGGTAAGTCTGTCCATTAAACTTGAGTTTATCTTATACCATGCTGAGGACCAAAACTCCATAATATCTTTGGGTTTATTTGCCTTTTCTGCTACTGAATGGAATTATATTTGTCTTGACCCGGGGAGGGTACAGGGTGACAGGGCCAGTGGGAAGAAAACATATAAGGCAGCTTTCAGCAGTCAGTCATTTTTTACTTTCAAATAGAATAATTTTAAATGTGGTGGTTTGCAATCGAACTCTCTCCCTCAAGACTCAGTGTACAGGAATTTTTGAAGGATGGCAATCTTTAGAAAATAGTTAGGCTTTATACAACATCACTTCAGGAGCTCTTGACAAACATTAATAAAACTCCCAACAGTCAGGTGCTTCTGCACCTATTTAACAGAGGGGTAAGCCCAGCATCAGTCAGAAACACAACAGAAGGGAA
>NW_008676356.1:173347-186948 GCF_000695815.1 Acanthisitta chloris
AGGCATCACAATCTCACAGAGCAAAGCTAAACTAAAGCAGGAGAGAACCAAACAGCCATATCTCAGCTTCTTGGAGCAGTAAGATAAAATTAATATAGTACCCGAGGCTACTATTAAATTGTAAAATGTAAGAAAACTTACTGTGGTCAGGCATCGAACAACTCAAAATAAAGAGATAAATCACTTCATGCTTATTCTAATCAATTAAATGTTCACACCAGTGATACTACGCAAAACATAAATTTGCTGGGCTCCTGAAGGTGAACAAGAGGAGAATTTGTCATTCAAAGCCATCATACCAGGGACTAGGCTGGAAAGCTCCATGGCCAAAAAGCCTGAATGGAGGATGCTCCTCTTTCATACTCCAGAGGCATGACGTGCAAATGGTGCTGACAAACCCAAAGAGCTTTAATTCAAGGTCAAGGGTTGGTACTCACAGAGTGAAAATTGGGCCAGTAAAGTCCAGAGAAGGCTAACTGGAGGGCAGCAGGGTGGTTGTGCCCAAAGGCTGTCCAGCAGCAAGTGCAGCCACACTGCTGCATGAGTGAGTGCCAGGCATCTCCCCAAACACTTCCATGAGTTAGAACAAAGAAGAAAAAGGTATCTAATGAAGACAAAGCATTTTAAGTAATGTCCAGAAGCAGCCAGGGACAAGAAATAAGGGCTGCTC
Source organism: Acanthisitta chloris (assembly GCF_000695815.1). Classification (NCBI taxonomy): domain Eukaryota; kingdom Metazoa; phylum Chordata; class Aves; order Passeriformes; family Acanthisittidae; genus Acanthisitta; species Acanthisitta chloris. The sequence goes on from NW_008676356.1 coordinate 174,018, forward strand.
TATCTTACTTTCTGAAAGAAGGTGACAGGCAAACCAGCTCTTCTTCTTGTTTTGCAAGAACTGAACCAAGGAGTATTTTGTTATGTACAGGTGCCATTTACACACAGAACAACAGTTGGGTATCTGTGTGGCTCCCAGCTGAGCAGAATATTAAACTTTATATTACAGACATTCCTAAGCTGCACAGTATGCTGGAATTACTCCTGCTGTCTCCCTGTGTGTGGATATGTGATGGTCACAAGGAATTCCACCTCAAGACCATGTCACTCACGACCTGCATGCCCAAGTTGACTCCCAAAAGCTTATGCCTGGATAGCTGCTGTCACGGAAACAAGATAGCTGAAAGGATCTCTGTTAGCTGGCACTGTGACCATGCCACTGAACAGCAGCACAGACTTTGCTTTAATCTCTATTTATAATGCCAAGAGGAACTGTGCTATCAAAATTTCTGATCCAGAATGCTGCCAGAGAAGTTCCTGGGAAGACATGATTACTTGCATTACTCCAGACAGTTTAATTCTTAAGTAATGTACTGGGGCATGCAAATCAAGGTCTGATGGAATGGTCCTTGCAAGAGACTTGAATCATAGAATCAACCTGGTTGGAAGAGACCTCAAAGACAACCAAGTCCAACCCTACCATGGTTACTAGACTATGGCACTAAGTGCCACATTCAGTCTCATCTTGAAAACCTCCAGGGATGGTGAATCCATCACCTTCCTGGGCAGCCCATTCCAATGCCTGAGAACTCTCTCCATAAAAAATCTCTTCCCAATATCCAACCTAAACCTCCCCTGGCAGAGCTTGAGTCTGTGCCCTCTTGTCCTACTGCTGGTTGCCTGGGAGAAGAGAACAACCCCCACATGACTACAACCTCCTTTCAGGGAGTTGTAGAGGGTGATAAGGTCTCCCCTGAGCCTCCTCTTCTCCAGGCTAAACAATCCCAGCTCCCTCAGCCTCTCCTCATAGCACTTGTGCTCGAGTCCCTTCACCAGTCTCATTGCTCTTCTCTGGACCTGCTCCAGCACCTCAATATCCCTCCTGAACTGAGGGGCCCAGAACTGCACACAGTTGAAAGCACAACCTAGAAGTAAAGCAGAAGTTGAGAATGAGGAGAGATTCTGGGTGTTCACTGCAGAAAGAACCACACAGAGTACAAAACAAGAGGGGAAGCAGCAATGGCATTGCGACGACATTGGCATTCCCAGCATGAGCGTGCCTCGACTCACTTGCTACCATACAAGCATCTGGTGCCACCTAATTAAAACAGCAGTTCCAGGAGGTGACATCCGGCATCATGAATCAAATGAAACATCTGCTAATTCTTACAACAGCCAGACAAAACAAGCCTGAAGAAGGCAAAACAAACACACACACACACATTACTAACTTTGGCACTGACATCCTAACTGAACATAAGAACCGTAAAAAATTCCCACATTATTAACCACTGCATCTTCAGTTTAACCGATAGACTGTGCAAATTTGCTACAACACATGTGCAGCTGCTCAACGGGCAAAAATGGATCAAGTTTTACAAAAGCAGGTAAACATGCCTCACTGCACAGCATTGCTCTGCAGAGGGGAAGCCTCCCTCAAGCTTGTGCAGTCTAATGGCACAGGCTGTTAACTCAGGTGATTAAAGAACTGGAGACTGCAGAAATCTCAATACATGCATGGCCTGTTATAGCACAATGCAGGGTGTGTTTTCCCCAGTGACAAACAGATGCTTTATTTTTATTTCTGCTATAAATAATTCAGGGGTTTTTTAATAGGTATATATAATCAGGCATTTACATGGTTTCCAGCAGAGAAGCAATATTAAGCTACTACGTTACAACCATTCATAAACTGAATACAATGCTGAAATTACTTTTTACTGTCATTATTATCCAACAATCTCTACAACATGCATTGTTACCGCGGCAGTAAAATTATTAGATTCTAAGCATTGCTGGAAGTCTGCAAGTAAGCCCACAGAGTTGAACCCTTAGCAAAATCAGGTATTTAAGGAGAACTTCAGATGGTCTCATATGCTGAACACTGTGGGTTCCTGAAAACAGAGCAGGAACAGTTTTGCCATTTCTTACACCAGCAACATTTCTATTACATGGTTTAACCCAGCCAATGAGTGCAACCAACACATGTGATGTATCTCTTGAAGTGCCCCACCTCAACACATAATCTCATCAGCAATTTTGTTTATCCTTGCCTTCCCTCTTACACAAATATGTTCTCTATCATGCTTGGAACTTAATTTATTTTTTTTAATTCTCTACAGTAAGACCTTACAAGCAGAGGCTGTATTTAACCTGAATGAACCCTCTGGAACATATCTTCACCTCTTTGCTCTGTTACTGATTTTCAAGCACCATTTTGTATGAAAGAGGTAATCAGAAACCAAGCAAAAGGACAAAAGATATTCTACATCAGTCCCAGAGATCATTAGGTCAATCTGGCACTATGGGTGGAGATACATGAAGGCATTTTGAAGTGCTGCAGATGGAAAATCCAACAGTAACATTTAATGACCTATTTATTCTCAGTCAAAGAAAAAGAGTTGGGTTTGGGTCCTCCCCCACCCCACACTATGATGGAGAAAAAAATAGGAATTTCAGGAAGGGATAATACACAAGCTGATTGCAGCGACTTGCAAATGAATTAGCAGGGGGTATCTGGGAATAGATACCAATTTTCATTCCAACCAGAATGGAAATTTCTATATTAAAGGGTATTATTTCTGATCAGTCAGCACAGAAGGAGAAGCTGATGCAATAAAACACATGAAATTTCTAAGTGATCAGGACCACAAAGAGAGAAGGAAAGCAACTGCGGCTGCGGTCTTGCTGAATACTAAGATGAGGGGGATATGGAGAAGATGCAGCTGCTAAGGCAGTTGCTGAACAACACACTTCAGAGATAAGAGGCACCAGCCATTCTTCGAAGTAATCGTAGCTGCCAAGAGCTGTAGAGAAAAGAGTGAATTGAAGGGGATACAGGGGTCAACTGCAGTGAATATGAAAACAAGTCAAGGCCAAGGACAGGCATGACGCTTTGGGATTTGGCCAGGAGGTGATAATTTGTGGGTTTAGTCAACTGCAATCTCAGTGGAGTAGAAAGGGCAGAAATTCAGAAAGAAAAGAGAGAGTTGGCAGTGGGAAGATGAAGGCAGCCAGAATACAGAGGAGGAATAAGGAGCTTGGGTAGAAGAGCAAAGGAGAAGGGGTGTCTGGCAGTGGCAGATATGCTTGGAGAATTGCGGGGCTTTCCCAGTGCAGGGACACAAAGGCAGATCTGAAAGCTGAAGTGATGCCAAGAAAGAAAATAGGGTTACGCAAGGTGGCACGAACAACAGCAAATGAAGGTCACTAGGGACTGAAGGAGGAGCAAGTCGAGTGGGAAGAATGAGGTTTGTCCATCATGGGTCTCACATGAAAAACCTGAAAAAAAAGAAATTCTATCCCAAAACACCAGTGCTTGCTGCTCTTTGGCCATGGGGAAGAGCTGTGCCCTCCTACTGCATCCTCCTCAGAGAGTCCTCTGAGGCTTGTGTATGCCCACAGTTTAGGAAAAGGATTATCAGAATTTCTCAAAGAGCAACGGCATCCTTTCACATCTTCCATCTGAAAATCTAAACTAGATTTATACAGTACCTAGGTTAAACAAGGTACAGTATATTCTTATTTTATCTTCCTATCCCTTCTAGTTTAAGCTCTGTCTGGCTATAAGAAGCAATGACTTCGACTTGCTGTCATCCGCGCTGACAAAGGAATAACACGTACCAGTCCCAAGTCTATTTACCTCAGTTTCCATTAAGACTACAGCAATAACCTCTAAGCAAATGTTGCATGAAATCATCACACCAATGCTAAATCTCTCATACCCTCTGAAAAAAATCCAGATCTCACCCTCTGGTTTTAAAAGTCTCCTGTAAGGGCAGCTATAAAACTTCTCCACAGGGCATTATATTATGTCCATGTCAACCAGATCACTGTTTTCAGATGATGTATTTATTATCAACTTTAGGATACAATTTCTTATGCTACTTACAGAATGGAAAAATATGTCATGACAGTTTATAGGGGGAAAAAGAGTGTTATGATTAGACAAGGACAACACCATTACAACCACAATTACAACAAAGCTGCACTTACTGACCTCAGCAACAAAGGAAGAGTTGGAGGGAAATTCTGTGTAATATTTTATATCCGGAACTAATTAAAGATCTCATTCCCCAAACAGACAGATAGCAAACATAAGCAGTGCCTCCAGATAAAGAATTCCTATTTTGATGGTTACTGTAATGAGCACATTCCCAAAGGAAAGAGCCAATAAAAATCATCTCCTATCTGGAGGATGCTGAATGAAAGTTGGACTTTTCTTAATTTTACAGCAATTCCTTATTGCACCATATCAGCCTCCACCAAAAGTCTCAGTTCAATTTTTCTGTAATGAATTTGGAGACTCAAAAGAAAAATTTCATCCCATCTTAGGCAGCTAAATTTCGCTCCTTGACTGAGAGCTGACAATGATTATAAGTAAACGCCATTTTTACATCACTGTATGCAGTTTTAATTAAAATTTATTAACTTGAGAGAAACTATCTCCTTATCACCAACAGACATTTAGAACAAAAATGCCTTTTATTGTGTTATTAAACTGATACTTCAGACAGAACCATCACTAAAGCACACTGTAGCTCAACTGCCTAGTGGCAAATTAGACTGCTTGTTTCCCCCACCCTTACCTTTCATGTGCAATGTGCCTCAGACATACAAAGAATAATACTACTGCCTTCTGCAAAATTTTATTATCTACACCGAGAAAAAACACCTGTGTACCTTGTCCACTTCTTATAATAAAAGAAAGCAAATAACAGTGGCCAGGCTGTGATACGCCAAGCCCTGGACCACGTGTACATTGAAAGGATCTTTGGAGCCACTATTATAGCAATGACAGCTGGAGCTAAGATAGCCAGAGGGAGAGTACGTAACAGCAAAAACATTTTTTATAAATCCTTTTAGAAAAGGAGACTATTTAAAATGCCAATGACTATCATGACAGGGGGTTAGGTAATAGGGAATGATGAAGCGAGCTGGAAAAGTAAGTTGCAAACCAGGAGAACACAGTACTTCAAAGTCCAAACAGGACAAGTTGACCATGTTGGGTAGACTGGCAAGATGCTATTTGAGATAATGCGATGGAGTTGCTAGTCACCTGACTAGTACCTTCAGTGACAAGGAAGAGACAGAAGCAACTAAAAAAATCCCTGTTTGAGTGACTTGAAGGGATGTGCTGGAGGTGTGATTACAAATGAGACTCCTTAACCCAGGAGAAGAGCCGTGAAGGAGAGAATGTCATCAGGGCAGCAATCAGACTGAAAAGAGCAACATGATGGGGGAGGAGGAGGAAAAAGCAACAGGGATTTCCCAGGTTAAGTGGCAGAAGAGAACTGTGGGACCAAAGGCTGGTCAGCCAGGAGAGGCAGGGTGAGGCACAGCTAAAAACATGAATAAAAGGGAACCAGCGGTGCTCTCAGCAGTTTAACTCTTAAAATACAGTTTTACAAGTGGGCTTTACTCATGACGTCTCTCTTACACTGAGTGAAGAGACAGACAGAGAAATACAGCCATTGTGACCACTGAAATATTTTTTTTTTCTTAAGGAAAAAAATGGCAGAATTGGCAAAGAGGTGAGGAGGTTTTTCTCCTTGGGACAGAGGAGACACTGAGCACTGGGTAAAGCACAGATAAGCATCAAAAAGGAGAGGCTTCCCAAAGGGGGAAGGCTTACTGGGCTGAAGTGGTTAAGATTATCAAGAAAAGCAGAGTCAGGAATCAAATTGCTTCAGTGATAGAGGACATTCAAGGTGAGAGACAATACATTGGAACAGGTATTTACCATGGCAGACTGAGTACAGCGGGATCACTTAAGTGAGCTTTGAGAAACAATACAAACATAGCAAGCAATTACACCACAATAAATAAACCAGTAGCACATGTGCAAATGAGGCATCTAACAGAGTGTGCACAGCAGATACGGCTACTGCCAGGAGACTTGATAATCAGCCCACAGGGCTGATTCAAGGGGCCCTGAGGGTGGAACAGGGATGCTGTCCCCACTGCAGGCAGCAGGAAGCAAGTGCTGCCCCGCACAGCCCTTCCTCTGCTAACCAGAAGGGTTAGAATACAGAATGACAAATGCCTAAATTTGGAATAAAAAGGATGTTTTCAATTCCCTTTCTCACCACCTTGAAGATAACCTGCAAAGTTATGCAAACACTTAGTTAGTTCAGGTTGCTGAACGTGAAAATCAATCCACTTCTGTTTAACAGGATTTGGCAATTAGTCACTTCAGGTTCCAGTAATTTTGTATGGCTTCCTAACCACATCTCAAACAATATTGTGAAAGCACAAATATTTATAAAATCATAACCTTTCCTCCTGCAATATGGTCTTTATCCCACCATTTATAGCTAGCACAGACTCAGCATGACCTCTGCCTTACATGTGGATTCTTCCCATGTACATGCTACAAGCCATAGTAAAACACCTCTGAGTTTGGTCTCATGGACTATGGCTATTTTCATACATTATCTAATATTAACAGCTCTTGATGTGCCTTTTCAGCTTAACTGAAAGCTCCCCACAGCACCCCTGGCAATCTCACCACCTGTTCTGGTTGGTAGCACTGCACAACACACCAGTCTATCCCAGGCCATGCCTCTTCCACAGCAAGCATACTTCTTGCCAGGATAGGTTGAAAGTTGATAAAGAAAACAAGGACATCCTATTTCAGTAAAACCTAGGCACAAAACCATAGCAATGCCAGACAAAAAAACTCACATCTATATGTCTATCCCTAGTTTTGAGTTCAGGAGCTCTCATGTCAAGGCTAAAGTTAGGGTGATCCCAGACAATGTAAACAGAATTTCCCCAGAAGAGAATGAAGTTTAAAGAATTAATACTTATTAATAATACTTATTTTATTCAGAATCCATTAGTTTTACTCTTTTTTTGGCAGGACTGATCATGGAATCCAAACTGAAAGTGTTCTTAACTTCATGCTTTCCCTGGAAATCGCTAAGCAAGTCTAAAAACCTCTTTTATTTCACTACTCATTTAAGGCTCTTCTTTCTGTACTGGCTCTTCCTTTGGCTGCTCAGTGTCCAGGAGATAAACTGGACAGCTTTATGCCCAGCTGAAAAGAAATCATATTGGACCAAAAATATGGAGTAAAAGTAACACTTCTTCAACCCTTGACCACCCGTCTCAAAGGGCTGCTTGAATTGTAGCTATATGGTTGCACTGGAGCCTTTTGCAAACGATTGCCTGCCAGAGTTGCTCCGGAGTTGTGCAGCGTTTCACCCTCACTCCCTGCCTCCCAACAGTGTCTCCTCCTAATAACCTGCAATTTTTACATGCACAAAGCACCTACCCACACAGCATTTCTGGGACTCCCACATTTCATGTTGCACTGCAAAGTTTCTCTACAAATCCCACTGCCTAAATTAATAGCACAAATGATTGTTTGACATAAACAGGACATCTTCTATCTTATTTTTCCCATTTATGATGAGGCTGGCAGGGGGAACCTACCTTCTCAGATGTATAGCTTATATGCAGCTCCACTGACTGAGCTAGAGAAAAGCCTTTGTCTTCTTTACTCACAACCATCACTACTTTGTCAGGCTGTCTGTCTCAACTAAAAACAATCCTCATATTGATTGGCATTGGGATGGGTTTTAAAGCTGGCAGGAGGATACGCACTTCCCCACTTTAAGCTCAGTGATTTTGACAAAGAAATGTGCTTGGACAGCTACAAGTCTCCTTTTACAAACTCAGTTTTCAGAATAACATCACCCAGTAAAGGCTTTTCACTGACAGTCACAAATAATTCCTGCAGTGTAGTTATAAAGTGTCTAAAAAGATGTTTTAACCCATCTTGAAGAACCTGTATGACATCTTTGGCTGTCATGAGAAGGACAATAAAAACATGGTTACCAGCATGAGGAGTTACTCTTGGAAACTGGGATAGTAGATACACCAAAAAGATTGACAGAAAAAAGTAGAAAAAACCAAAATCCTGCAGCTGTGGCAGCCTGTCATGACGAGTCCCCAAAGCAGAGGCTACAGCATCTTTCTCCAACGCATGAGCTCGGTGTTACACATCATCCCTAGGACAGAGAAATCCCACAAGAAATGTGGTACTCTTGTCCCCACCTCAGCCACATGTAGCTGTCGAGAAGTGACCACAGCAATGTACTTCTCCAACCTGAGTACAGCTGGGGAGAAGCATGCTATAGAGTGATCTGAAAATGAGTCAGGCAGTCCAAAACACAGTAGTTTTAACCTTTCATTAATCTACCATTCAGCTCCTCCAGCTCTAAAAGCCTCTGTAGGTAGTGTCTTGTCTTCTTGCCCCTACAAAACATGCTTCTCCATGCTGCCCCCTAACATGCCATAGCCACCAAGCCTGAAACACAACACAACCATTCAAATCACAAACATACAGAAAGCTTGCATTCAAGCTTATCATCGTTACTTAATCACATGTTAAACAAGCTAAGAATTAACAGTTAACACATGAAAAAAGTTGGCTTTCCATCAAAAGCAATTATAATTAATTCCTAAGAAACGTATTTCTGGATGCCAAATCAGATGGAGGAATCAACTGGGGGATAGATACACTCCTTCCATAGCTCCACTCGAAATTCTAATTAAGAACAGAAATACAAAAGTGGTTGTGGTGGAAAGGTTAATAGAAGAGGAGGAAATCTCTAGAGAAACCATGCCAGATACTCAGTCTCTCTTTTTTGGCTCTTCCACACTTTTTCCCTTAATAGACAGCCCCTAGAGACACAGATATGCAAACAGACACAAACACACTCTATCACACGGATATTTTAGCAAAAACCAAGATGACCAGAAAACCGTGTGCTTTGCCATCCTAGAGAACTTGTGGACAAAGTGGCTCTGAAATCATGGTCTCTGTTATAGTCAGAAATCAGCTGCGTCAGAAAAATGGAACTGCCGGGGAATAGAGAGAGGAGAGATCTGTGAGGATGCTGAGTGTGCAATCTGCTCCCTAAGCAAAGGCAGTGCTGAACAACTGCAGTTCAGACAATAGGTAGATGGTGCATAGTTCAGAAGAGCAAAGAATACGTTTCAGCTAAAAAGTGCCTTTCTTTTGCACAGACTCTACTGAAATATTCATAAAATAAAGAGAACCTGCACAAAAGAAAGGAGCTTTCTAGATGAAACAATCTCCATATTGGGAGAAAAAAGATAAGTGCTTCCAGATTGGGAGAAAAAAGAAGAGATAAGTGCTTCCAGCAATATTTCTCAGAGCTAATGATCTCCCAACAAGGATACAGTAAGAAAGCCTGAGATACAGGAGAGGAGAAGACCTCCCTGACCCCCTTGAGATACGTTACCCTTACAAAACCTTCAAGCCTGGGCTGGGTGTCCCCAGTTTGCAATTCCTGGCTTAGTTTGCAAAAAACCTGACTGCAGTACCTCTGAGCCATGAACTACCCTCTTTACTTGAACTGCAGGTATTCCAAGTACCTTCACCATCACTGTTGCGAAAATCTGGGATTGCTCACCATAAGCAAAAACAGTCTGGCTAAAACCATGCCCTTCTGAGAACAACAAAAAGAGGTTTGGGGGAAACCTATCAGAGAGATTTTGTTAAAAAAATTTCCTTTTTCAAACACTTCCTCCATTTATCAATTATGCAGATGACAGGGAGGATCTAAGGCATCCAAAACAATCTCTACTGCCACCTTCCCAAATCCTTGTGCATATGCTACATGATTGGGAACTCTGAGGGAAAATAAAACTTGCAAAGACCTATGAAACACTGTCCTGTGAGAAGGGATTTCATAGAAAGATCATAGGACCAGCGTACGTCCATTTAAGGCATTTTCCTCTGAGAAAGAATATTCTGGAAAATGACCCCATCATGGTCATTCAGACCCACCCCAAGGATGGTGTAGTAGTCACCTAATTGCTCAAATTCTTTTTGTAAAAAAAATAAAAATAATGCTTGTTTAATGCTCTTCTTTTGATGACTCAAATGTCATTTATCTGGAAATAAAGCAGCATGAAAGTCCCACTGCCTGTGATTTCCATAAATATTTAGGCTGCTTAACCAAAGTACAGTGCATAAAGGTATCTTCAGGATTATTCTATACTTGTCATCTTATCAGGAGAAATGCTTCCCTTCCTATTATTTATCTTACATAAAGTGAGCCATAGTGCTGTTTCTTTTTCTTTTTTAAGATTAATTTATTGGAAATTCTCCGTCTGCATTAAGATTAATTTAAGCCCACTAAAACTGATAAACTGTTGTTATTGGCCTCAATCCACACTACCTTTTAAATCTTTAGATTTTCATTCCAGGGCTCTGATGAAAGATTCATTCCAAGTACCTAAAGTAATCTCTACTTTCTACTCTCTCTCCTACACACCACATTTTTCCAGTATAATCCATTTTATGCTTTCAGTTATAAATACATAGTTCTGTCTACCTGGCACTTTAGATAACAGAGGTCCCCATATAGCACAGTCTGCCTAGACCATGTTTAACGTCAATCACAAGGACCTTCTCTCTTACTGATGCTGGTCATCTCACACTTGGTGCAAAAGTAGAGGGATGAAATATTTCCATATTCAAGGCAGAAAGAAATCACAACTGCATCAGGTCTCCACACCTCAGTAAAACACCATAAATAAAACATTATAAATCCAGCAGTTTGGGGATGACACCCAGTAAAAACTGACATCCGGAAGAAATGGATACATTTTACACAAATTGAGGTTATTTCCTGCCTTATTTCTACTATTTTAACTAACTGAAACAGAAAAGTCAAGAAGCCAGGGCACTGGCTTCTACTGAAAGCTATGAAACCAAGTGGGTTTTTTTTTGTAAAACTACTTCTTCAATTGTATCTTTTTCTTTTTTTTTTTTAAATTAAAAATCTCAGCACTCTGGAGAATTTCTGATGCCATGAGAAGTAATTATCTGCAAACAAAAAGTCTGCCCAGCTTGCAATACACACTAATGCACAGACACCACCATAACTATACACTGAGAGTTTTAACTTTTCTGGGTGTATATGTGAATTTAAGCATATGCAGGTACACAATTTTTACACCAAATAGGCACTAAACTTAAGCTAATATTTAGTATCTTAGTGATGTAGGGCAACAAAAATGAGGTCACAAATGTAGAAACTTCATAATACAATATTTATACCAATCAACTTTATTTTTTATGACACCTCGCAAGACATAAAATGCTTTAGAGGGTTAAATAATAAATGACAGGAGAGAAATGAGAGGGAGAACGTTGTAAGGACTTACATTTATATCATCTGATGAAATAGAAACCGACACAAAGTCATTGAGGGAGGAAAATACAAAGAAGCTGGCCCAGATATGGAAACCTGCAGGGGCTCTTTAGTGTTAACAGAGCCTGTTTCTTTGTTTTTATCTTGAATCTTATTTTCATTCTAGAATAATATGGTATTCACAGGCCAGCTAAAGGGTAAGAGCTTTGTCAAAGGACAGCATTTATTAAGATATTATCAAATATTCTTCTATTCATGTTCTGTGGTGTTTTCAAACCTTGGATCAAATTTCATGCTCTTTTAAAGAAGCTTTGCAGCTGGCAGGTTGTTTGCTCACTGTCAGTGCACACAAAGGAGAACAATGGCACACGGGCACCTCTGAGACCTTACTGGAGCGTGGTGGCTCAGGCATACTTCACATAGCAATCGTCATTATAGCATTACTGCAGCATTGATGATTATTATATTTCAGTACTATGTAATTGGTTATACTGTTATATCATTGATTGCCACCTGTGCCAGCAGGATCACAGGGTTCAGTGATGATGAATTACCACTTTCACAAGCTCCATTTCACTGACAATCAAAGTCCAAGAAATACTGTCACCAGACCCAGTTAATTACTTTATTACGATTATTACCAGATACCAAAGCTTCCTACCTGTGAAAGCATTAGACTTCACATTGAAGTCTCCACAAGATGGTTACACCACTCCTGCTGTGCTACCACACATAGCTCTCACAAGGTGATACTGCATAAGTAACAAGTATTTTCTTAACTGGGTCTTTCAATTATTTAGAGATACTTAGCAAATGCACTGCTAACAGCTGTTTTAAACAGATTTCATGGTACTGTACACCTGGTGCTAATGCTTTAGCATGTCTAAATGGTTTTCTAAAGATTACACAATCAAACATCGTAAGATAAAATCACTGTAATTGGAGCCCTCATCAAAGAAGAAATTACCGTTACACTTTACAAACTGAACACATGACTTTCCAAAGCTGAGCAAAAGGTAGTATTATGATAGCCACAGAACTAAAAGATCTCTCCTAACTTTACCCCAAAAGTAGGGATCCCATTTCTTGCTGTGATTCTGTAACAGTCATGCAGAGTCCGTCTGATAATACGGAAAATAAAACCCGTCTCTGATGCACCTACTTCATTTTAAGCAAAAGAAAGATTCCAGTTTAATATCCAAAGCAGAATACTATCTCAAATATTGCATTGGAGACCCCTTTTGCTTGGTCTGGTGGCATCTCAGTCAAAATTTATTAGTGACCTTTGAGTCACACCTTAAAAACTGATTTCCTCAGTGATACTATGCTGAAAGCACTTATTCTGATCCCTAAATACTATATAAATAAGTGAATAGTTTTTAGATGCTGAATATGAAATCTATGCCAGATAACTGTTAGCTTCACACAGGTGTTTTCAATAAAACAAGATGAAGAAAAGTAATGCAATACAGAGTTGCTGAATCTTGTGATGGCTTTAGAGAACTTGCTATTAAAACAACACATGGGAATTGCACACATATCTCCAGGTTTATAATCTGCTTGAGAATCAGCAGG
>NW_008676356.1:186961-212107 GCF_000695815.1 Acanthisitta chloris
TTTTGCATGTATTTGAATGCTGTAGGATTACTGTGACTATGATTTGTGCAGAAATGGTGTCACTGCAGATGTTTACATATGCAGATATCCATACCAGGAGAAATCTTAGGTTTACCGAAATTAATACTAACCTTTCCACTAACTTCAACCAGGATTTGGAACACAGACAGATTGTGTTAGAAGAGATCACATTAGATTGCAACAGACACCACACTGAGGTGAATTAAACAGAAAAAGGAGGACTGATGGGCAAAGTCATGGACATTGCAGCCATGTGGGCAGCTTCTCCTGAGCTCTGAAATCCAGTAGGGGCAACTCGGAAAGTCACCACTCCCTTCAGTTAATTCCTACAAAAGTGAAGTAGCCTCCTCCCTCCTCCCTCCTCCCAAGGGTCCATTCACAGGGAACCTGCAGAGTGAAGCAGCCACCTTGGTGCAGACCTTCTCACTACAACCAAGATAAAACCCAGAGTTTGTAGTTGGTGTGAATGAAACTGAATGCTCACTGGCTTCTTAGAGTGGCTTAGCAATACTGATTGAATTAAAAGTTATTCTGATTAATCCCCTTCTGTTGTCTTCCCCTTGGGGAGTCGCTCTCCCACTCCAAAAGGCTGGAAATACACTGTTTTTATTAAATCACATTCAATTACAATGGTATTTATTAAAACCAATAACTTCAACTGGTAAGAATCCCCCTGTGCTTGTTTCTAGGTATTTAAATTAAGTTAAATGCACAATAAACTTTGCATTGTTTCAATTTACATGACCCCAGAGCTTTTAGACATCCCGTAGGCAAAATTCACAGACTTATAAACTTCTATTAAACATGAACATATGGTGGACTCAGCATCCTCTGCTGTTTCTGCTCTTACAGGAGGGTTATGAAGTGCCTTGCTGCCTCTAAATCCGCTAAAACAGCCTTACACCAAGCCAAAATCCCCTTTCATCTCAAGGAAAGGTGCTTTATTTCCAGAAACAGCTACAGTTAAACAGTGACAGTCCCACCAGCAAGACAATAATTTGATGCATGTTCTGGTACATACCAGGCTCTGGATGTATAACTGGACCCAAACTTTACACAGCAGATTCACCAATGTCTCAGTATCTTGGCCACACTACACAACTCACAGACCTAAGAATCCACCAGGGACGTGGATTTGCACAGGCTCAGTAACATGAGAAAATCTCCTTACAGAAGGATATCCCTTCAGCTGCAGTTTGCAACTGAGGCTCCCTTACCCACCCAAAAAACTAACTGCCCATATTCAATAAGATATTCTTTGCCTTCCCTTGCCAAGCCCTCTTAAGCCCTGTGTGAGCCAGTGCTCTGCATCAGCTTTGCTTGGATTTGCATTCAGGATAGAAGCAAATCACTGAATTTCTCCAGCCAATTCTTGATGCAACTCTTCTTTCTGCCTTCCCGTTTTTGAGTCCCATTGCAGGGTTCAAGTCAATATTGCATTCAGGGAGATATCTAATTTCATTCCATTTGGTAATTCTGACCATCATATTTCTCCCAGGTTCAAAGTTTCCCCTAGTCACTTCTTACCTCAAATTTTAGCATTTTACACATTTTTCATTGCAGAAGTGCCACTTAGTTTCCCTGAATAGTTTGAATCCTGCGCTGAAAGCAAAGACTTAACTACACACACAATGTTACACATCTTCCCTGTACAAAAGACAATTCAGACAGTATTTTCTGAGAACTCACAAATAGGGACATTTGTCATTGTATGAACTAAAATCAATTGAAAATGCATTGGTAGCAACCTTCCTCAGACAGTACTCTAACCATATCTTCATCCCTCAGGCACAACTTAAGAGGAAAACATCATTTAAAAGACTGTTCCGATCTGTTCCAGGACTTCAGAAAGAGTAAAACCCTATTATTCACTCACAATAATTATACAGCTATTACATGACCTCAGTATAGAACAGAGTCAAGATTCTTTGGGTGAACTGATTGTGCATTTCTATTCCTGAACATGTTTGATTTCTTTTAAGGTTAACCTTCATTATAGATACACTGCATTTATTAAGTTTGTTTTGGAATATTTGCAATATCCCTGTAATGTGCCCAGCCCTAAATTACTTTCACATACTCTAATCCTTATCTGCATTTTAATGAAACTTTAATTTTGTAATGTGTTTTAAATTATTCCTTTGCAGAACATAAAGAAAATTCAAGTTTATTTTGACTCTATGACTCTTAGGAAACCTTCATTCAAAGTTGGAACACTGTTCAGTGTGCCCGTTCATGTCTGTTTTGCTTTGCTAAGTTCCTACCTCACTTCAAGGGCTTAAGAGTGTCCAACCAAACTAATTTCTTCCCCTGACAACTAGGACTACACTGTTCCTGCTTATGCCATCTGCTTCCTATGCTGTTTTCCTCTCCTCCTAATATATAAGTCCTTGCAAAAACTCATTCCACTGCCAGCAGCTGAACTCAACACCACAATATTTGTGTAATACACTGGTACAGAAAGAACAACACTATCGCCTGTAGTACCTGGATTCGTCACTAATGGTCTCTCTCCAAGTGCTGATTAAGTCACATAGTGCTTATCTTCTGATAGCAGGCATGACATGGTAAAACTCGAGGAAGGAAAATAATAATCCTAGCCCATCTCACAAGAATTTTAAAATGTCCTTGCCATTAATCATTACGTTAGTTTCAACAAACTTTATCTGGCAGCAAGACAAATCACCAAAGCCAAAGCCTGTATCTATATTAAAACTAGAAGACCACACGAAATTTCCCCAAAGAAATCTGGTACAAAGATATAAAACTCAGATTCAATTTATTTATTCTGACATTTTTTTCCAGCCAAGTAGTATCATAGCCATGAGCTGTGTCTAACAGATGTGGGTTATCCACATCTGCAATAGAAGATGGCACACAATAATAGCCTCTAAGGTCAAAAAGGATCATTAGACCACATAATCTGACCTCTCATATAACACTGACAACATCATTTCACTCATCTGACCTTTGACTGAACTGCAAAATCTGGGCTATGCTGCCTACATATTCTCATAAGGCTTATTTTCCTGAAGACACAGAGAGATGGGGTGTGGGCTGTCCCAGTGGTGGCTCACATCAACATCCAGCCACAAGTTACCCGACTGCAACCTCCCCTCTTTTGGGTCTTTCTTTGCCTGCTTTCTGTGATGCACTGAAGAGCCTCACAGCCCCTGACACTGTCTCTGGGTGAAGACTTTTACCATATTCACCAATCACTACTTCATCTGTTTAGATAAACTCTACAATTTTAAGATTTCTCACTGAAAAACAGTCTCCATTACTCCCAAGACTCCAGTCATTTTTTTCTTTTTCCTTACCCGCTCTTCTGACTCAGGTGGGGGCACAGCTATGCCCTCGTAGTCCTGTGGACCATGTTAGAAGTCACTGATTATTTTTCCCTCTTGTTTCCTTTTGCTGTCAGTCAAAGAATTACTTCATTAAGGTTTCATCCAACCCAAAACTTAAAACATTCAGTTCTGAACAGTATAAAACTAATCAAAATAGAAGTATAGATGTAGAGAACCAAGAAGCGGCCTTAGATGTCTGTTACAGCTTGAGCCAAAAAGACTGGAACATTTCCATACAGCCATTACCATACTGTGTGCTACCAGCCTTCACACTTGTAAATTTTACTATCCTATTTGACTCTCAATCACCAACCAACTTGTCAGGCTGCAGTGTCCAGCAGCTGTGAAATGCATGGGAAAGGAAAAATGGACTGCTGTCAATTGCTTTATTTGAACTCAAAAAAACCAAAACCTAATAGACAGACAATGTTGAATAATAATAATAAGTGTCAGAAGAGAAGGGTGATGAGAAACAAAAGGTAAATTTAAACTTACAACATGTGGTTTCCTTTTAATCTGCAAACGTAGATTTCATAAAGTCCTAATAGTCTGGGGCATTTATTTCTCACCCTCCACTACTGAAACCTATTCATGCTGCCATTTGCTCCCAAAGGTCCATCTCCCCACTTCCCTGGACTAAGCAATAGTCTCCAGCTCCTGTGGACCATACTTTTCAGCCAAAATCCAAAACAAAACAAAACAAAACCAACCCTGGCTAGCTATAATGCTGAGGTGAGGAAAAACCATATGCAAGCTTTAAAAAGCACACGTGCACGCACACACGCAGAGATGAAACAAAGAAACCATTTCAAAGTGAAAGCTATCACAAGAACAGTCTGTATTAAAGTCAGAAAAACCATATGGTAGGAGGCTTGGAACAACTAACAGCAAAGGAAAAAGCGTCTTCTTAATTTTTTTCTTTTGATAACTTAGATTAAAATACATATTTCTTATATATTTATAAAAAAGGGCAGTTTAGCCATTTATAGCTGTAGGGCATAGCCATTAATCCAAGGGACTACACTGACATTAGTGGCAGCATTTTCCTCTGGTCTTACTTCCCAGAGGAGGGAAGGTGCTGTTGCTCATTTAGTCTCCCATTGCTGGAGGGAAATAAAACTCAATGACTGGACTAAAGTAGAATTGTTTTGAGGATGTTGCAGGAGATGTGCATTTTTAAACCTTTTTATTGAAAACTGATTGCAAAACTGGGGAAATTAGCAAATATGATTATGTGTACAGATTGACAAACACCATCTGTGAACTGACACATTGACTGTGAAGACCTGTTGTACTGAAGTTATAATAAATAATCACATCTGGTGAAGTCTGCATGTACTATACACAGCTGTTTTGCTTCATCTCACTGATAACCTGGTGTAACAGAGCAGCAGAAAAGACAGCCCATCCTGCTCTGCTATCTCCCACGGTGAACACCATCCTTGCATCCTGCCTGGGCTCACCCTGTGATTTCCCAAGTGTGCAAAACCCAGCTGCTGCACGACAAGAAACTCTCTGCTCTCCACATATGGCTTTAAAATATCTTAGCACCCTCTGTGCAGGCTGAGTCCTTTATTTGGGACTTTTTGACTGGAAAGGTTTTCTGAGCTTGAAGTCTGCCATAAAAGACTGTGAAGAGGACTTAGAAATATAGTCACGGGTAATTGCCAGTGACTCACCTCATGTGAGATAAATGATTAATATTAGCCCAATTATGTCTTACAAGTTTTATCTTCCGCTCCTTTGCTTTGCCAAGGAAAGGCAGATGGTAAGTCAGCCTACAACTAAGACATGAAAAAAGAAAAAAACCCAAACCCTTCAAGACAAATAAGTGCAAACTGACCTACTTCCAAATGAGAGTTTTAAAGAGTTCTGGGTTTTAATTGCAGTTATATTTAAGCAATATCTCCTCAGAAACTTCTAAAAATACTAGAAAGGACTAATTTAAAAGCTCAGCAAAACAACAGGCACAAGGAGGGCTGAACCAAACCATGAACTCATTTTTGCTGCTGCTTGGAGATAGATGTAAGGCTATGGCATGAGTAAAGGAAAACCTCCCCAGGCAGGCCTTACCAGCTTCTGGCAACCTAAAATTAGAGGATTCCTGAGCCATGAGGAATAACTATTTCCTAGTAAGTAATAAATCTCCATAGGCTTCTCATCCATGATTTTCTGTAGCACTTTTGTGAGCCTATTTTGGTCCCTGGCAGGCAGACCATCCAGGTGAGCAGAGCCTTGCAACCCCAACACATGGTGCTGGAGAAAATGGGGTTCCCCTTGTTTGTTCTGAACTTGCTGCTTTGTTATTTCATTTGATATACCTAGACCCATGAAAAATCACTTCTTTCCACCTTCTCTTTTTACCACTTTGGAAATTCCACCTCTGGCATCTCCACCCTATGTACCTGTCTACATACCCCACATGCTCCATAGTCCCTGTGCATTTAATCTCCTTTCACAGCAAAGTGATATGGTGAACATTAACATCATTGTTGCCTTGCTGCAATTTCCCCATGCCGCATCCTTTTGATGCAAAAATGGGTGTATTTTTATATACATTTCTCATTTTTTTCAGTCTCAATGTCTTGGCAAAGGGTGATACTGATGACTCAGCCTCACATGGTGCACACACAGGCGTATGTATGTATTTGCTCACACGCTACAGAAGGGGAATGTGCACTTCAAGTCCATTCACTGTTAATGTACATGCTTTTGGCTGCAGGACTCTGCTCCTCCACACTTTGCCAAACTTAAATGATTCAGTATTTAAACTTCCATACTGGAGATCTGTATTACCAAATTAATAATTATTGCTCTTTATTTTATGCCAGAGCAAAACCAGCTACCAGTTTTCTGATGGAACACTTTGCTTCATAAATTTGGTGAGGAAAATCTCAATTTTCATGAGATGAGTAGAGATGCATTTGTGCTTGACTTGTCGTGTTGCTCTTGGTGTATGAGCTGCAGATCCAGGGTGAGATGTCCCTCTAACAGCTGCTCTGGCTGCAGCAGTGCCAGTCACTGCACAGAGGGACATTGGCATTTTTATATGTTATGTTAACTGGTGTATGATCATAGAATCATAGAATTGTTTAGAATGGAAAAGATCTCTAAGATGATCAAGACCAGCTGTTAACCCAGCACTGTAAAGTCCACCATGTCCCTAAGTGCCACATCTACATGTCTTTTAAATACCATCAAGGACAACGCCTCAATCACTTCCCTGGGCAGACTATTCCAGTGCTAGGTCAGGAAAGGGAAAATTCAGGAGCACTGGATTGGGAAGACAGAAATGGACTAGGACATACAATGAGATTGGGACAATGAAGGCTGAAGGCTTCTGACAACTCCTTTCCCCACACCTAAGACTGGAATCTGAAAATCTCAGTCTCACCACTTCAGAGTCTCTGCCACTATGTGTAAACCCCTTACCCCCTGCTAGCCCTGTGGGGCTTTCTAAACATGTTCAATAATATTAATAATATCAATTGTCATCATCAACACTAAGAATTACAACTACAAAGTCAGCTGGTCTAACTTCGAACATGCCAGAAGTTGTCACCATAAAAAATTTAACTCATCCCCAATTCAAACAATTTCATTTATCCTTTCTTACTTTTTTTTTCCCAGCAGCTTGTGTCTTGTTTTAGGCATCATCATTTGCATCCGTTCCTAGACTTGGGTACCACGGTATTATCCCACCATAAATATACGTGTTCCTTCACCACTTACAGACTTGGTTGAAACTGTCAGCACAGAAGAAATTATTGTCTTGTTATTGCCTAACACACAAAGGTATCCTGGCACCTATTCCTACACAAAAAAAAACCCACTCCCCAAACCCAAAACGAGAAGAGCAACAGAAAACCCCTATAAACTCTTTAAATACTGCCTCTGTGTGAGAAGACACCAGTGTGGCACTATGTAGGGATGTACAGGAAAGGGGAGAAGTGCACACATGCAAAGAGCTCCAGATAAAGGCTTGTCCACAGGCCCCAGCTGAAGAAAAGAAAGTGGGCCAGGAAAGCAGCTCCCTGCTAAACAAAACTTGCCAGCAGCAATGCATCCCTTCTGCCATAGCACTACAATTTTGTTGTTCCCAAGTTTGGGGATTTTTCATTTCTGTTTTGAAACTGGGGAAGAGATGAGGGACCTCTTCTATAAAATGTTTCTGTGTACTATCTTAAGAAGCTCATTTGCACTTTAAAAATCCTGGTAGTGTTACTGGGTTTGCTTGAACTTTGTGGTGCAAAGCAAACAGGAGTCTCTCTAGACTTTCAAGACTCAAATATAATTCCATTAATTTTCAATTAGCAGTTTGCCCACGTACATGCAAAATAAATTGACTTAGCACCTCAGTCCTGAGATACCAAAATCTAAATGGAGGGTCTTTTCTTCCTCTATTGTATCCTGTCTGCAAATATTAGTTACCATAACAGAATATCACGTAAATCAAATAACTGCCTCTTTTTCATAATCGCACTGGCAGCTGCAGTGCCATGTTTCAATGGCTATCCACTGGAACTCATTAAGAAAGCATTATGTACAGCAAATTAAAATGCAGAGCCCATGATCTGCAGACAAAAGGATGACAAAGCTTATCAAATGTGTGCTGTGGACTTCTCATTAACTTGGGGCTTTAAACAGCATTGTCCTCTCCAAGCAGGTTACTGTGCTCGAGCATGTCTCTGTAATGAGCAGGCTGTATCTGGTCTCATGGAAATTGCTCTGAAGAAAAAGCTGTTTTCCTTCATCAAAATAAGATGAAATTTTGATTTCACCTTGAGTCAGCTATTAGAAATTTGGTCATTGCCATCCATGTGTTTGAAGAGCACCAGCACATAGTTTGACTCATAGCAATGGGTGCTAAGTAGAGACAAGCAGCACCTGTGAGGGCTTGTCTTTGCAACTCCTCATAACTTTGGGGAAGTAAGAATTGTGGCCTGGCAGCAAATGCAAGGACACTCGAGAGACCAAAATCACCAGTAAACCTCTCCAGGTTCATAGGAGGGTTTCTTCTCTCTCTGTTCAGGGGATCACAACCAGAATCCAGCTCTTCGCTATTTTCAAGACAACAGGGTTCACTCTGTCTCCTTTCCCTAACACAGCTCTGGACTGCTTCAGCATCACCCCCAATGCATTAGAAGAGGTTGCAAGGCTTTCTACACGAGGCTTTCACAGCAGCATGAGGAAGTTAGCCAAGATGTGGGGGCCCCATGCTAGAGTAGTCTGTCCCTGAAGGACAGCATCCCATGGAAGGGACCCACGCTGGAGCAGTTTGTGAAGGACTGCAGCCCATTAGAAAGATTCACATTGGATAAGTTCATGGAGGACTGCTTCCTATGGGAGGGACTCCAGGCTAGAGGAGGGGAAGAGCATGAAGAGTCCTTTCTGAGGAGAAAGGAGCAGGAGAGACAATGCATGATGAACTGACCACTGCCCCCATTCCCTACCCCTCTGTGCCACTGGGAGTGAAGCTGAGCCCAGGAAGTAGGGGAGAAGGCATTTTAAAATTTAGATTTTAGTTTTCATTACCCTCCTCTGATTTGATTGGCAATAAATTAAATCCCTGAACTGATCCTATTTTGCCCACGACAGTAACTGGGAGTGATCTCTCCCTGTTGTTATCTCAACCCACAAGCCTTTTGTTGCATTTCCTCTCCCCTGTCCAGCTGAGGAGGGGAGTGATAGGGTAGGCTTTGGTGGGTACCTGGTGTTCAGCCAGCGTCAACCCACCACCAGCTCTGATTTTGTATTAGAGATGATTATGTTTTACATTATAGATGGTGCACAAAGCATCTACACCTCACAACATGATATGTTATTGTGAAAACAACCTGAAATCCAAACAGCTGACACAAATTTTCACACATTTAACACAGGGATGCAAAGAGCATTTGTCAGTGCATCTGGCAGATGCATAATTAGTTCTGCCCATAAGCTTCACCATAATACTGCTGGACTTGCACTGAACATGACAGTGAAGATAACACTTGTATGCTTCAGTACAGCTCTGATTTCCCCAATGACCGCTTTTCAAAGAACATCACTCACTCACCAGAAAATTAAAAAACACATTAACAAACTGCCCAGACTCTCAAAAGTGCTTAATTATCTACAATCTCCTTAATACAAATAGGGGCATCAACACTGATGCTCCTTGACACAATTCCAGAAAGAAATAGAAATAATTTTGCCCCTCAGTTCAGGAAGGATATTGAGGTGCTGGAGTGGGTCCAGAGAAGAGCAACGAGGCTGATGAAGGGACTCGAGCACAAGTGCTATGAGGAGAGGCTGAGGGAGCTGCGGCTGTTTAGCCTGAAGAAGAGAAGGCTCAGGGGAGACCTTATCACCCTCTACAACTCCCTGACAGGAGGTTGTAGTCAGGTGGGGGTTGGTTTCTTCTCCCAGGCAACCAGCAGTAGGACAAGAGGGCAAAGACTCAAGCTCTGCCAGGGGAGGTTTAGGTTGGATATTGGGAAGAGATTTTTTATGGAGAGAGTTCTCAGGCATTGGAATGGGCTGCCCAGGAAGGTGATGGATTCACCATCCCTGGAGGTTTTCAGGATGAGACTGAATGTGGCACTTAGTGCCAACAATGGTAGGGTTGGACTTGATGATCTTTGAGGTCTCTTCAAACCGAGTGCACTCTATGCTTTCTTTGAATTTATTAAAAACAGTCATTCAGTATTCATCTGGGCTGCAAAATTCACAAGCAAAAAATGGTAAGGAAGGAATAAATGTTAGGGACAAAAAGGTTAATAGCTGCTGTTTAAACGCTAACAAATGAACATCTCTTAGACCTTAATAACTGAAGGAGAAAATTATTTTCCACTGATATTTCCATATATTTTCAATGCATCTGTGCAATTTATTTTTGTTGCTTTTCAATCCTAGGCACACTGGCAGACAGTGCTACATAAAATACAGCACAGCAGCAGGAGAAATAGCACATGGCAGTGTCATGTCTTGAAACTGCACAAGACTTCGGTGTCTATTCAGATGCCAACACAGAGGTTTCCCTTTAAGAGAACAGCCCCTGCAATGCCAGCAAAGCCATCTCCGGGAGTACCAAGTTCCAGCTCCACAAGCCTTCGCACACCCAGATTAAGACACCAGCAAGACAAATGTACTCCTGTGGTTGCCCCATTTCCATGTGCTAATGCCTCCCTCCTGCAAGCTCTGCACAGCAGGTAGGTCACTGGCCAATTAATCCAACTGGATGCCCACATTAGAGCAGTTGCCTGAGTTCTCAATGTTTTCCACTGTTGGCTCTTCAAAAGATCCTGACCAGGTCTGATGTTGTCATAAACCACAGCCAGGCATCCTCCCACATCATCTCAGCCTCTCTCCATATCTCCATGTAAGAGTGTCATCACCCACAGGATGGTGCTCCCAGAGCCTATGACACCAAATCTTCAGCAATTAAAATGAACAGGTGGAGATGGGAGTGAAATCCTGATTCATTTAAATTTTCTCTGAACTCTACAGTGTCAGTATTCAGCAAGAATTTCTGTTCAGTGTAAAGACATCAGAGGCTTTCAGGTGGAGGATGCTGAACAGATGCTTCCATGTCCCAGCCTGCATAACACATGAGGAGGTGGCACAGGGCATCTACAGCCCATACAGCCCCCAACCACGCTGCATCACAGCCAACACCATCCTTTAAAACAGCTATCAGAGTCCTCCCAGAGCAAAACTTGTGTAAGACTTTGCTATAATGGACAAAGACTGAGTTTGAGCCTGTCAATCCACCGCAGAGGAAAGGGTTCTGGTCAGACCACACTGGCTCTTCACACAGATTAGCTCCTGATTTGTCTTCAAAGAGAGACTCACAAAATCCATCTCCTCAGTGCCATCTAAAATACATATAATTTCCCCCCTTCCTTTTCCCTCCCCTCTTTGCTGTCTTCTACTGCAAAACTGTATTTACTCACATTTAAGTGAGGTATCAACATATCTGGAGCGGGAAAAAGAAAATGCTGATTAAAGCCCTTGCACTTTGGCAAATGAGTGAAGTTTATACAAGCATTACAGTTTTCTTCACTGCGCAGAGATGTGCTGAGGATATGGAATCATTACTCCTCTTCATAAATACTGGTAGGGCTGACAGCACAGAGGCTATGAGACCCTACAGAAGCAAAGAGACTAGAAACATGGGGATGTGAAGCCCTGTTCCTGCAATTTGGTGTTTGCTCAGCAATTCATACGCTCCATAACTTTCTGTGAGCGTATTTCCTCCTTACTGAACTGAGCCAGAAGATTTGGAAGATTATTTTGGAAATTATTTTTATGTCAGCAACCCTGGAAAAACAGAAACTCCAGACAATTGAAAAATTCTAGGTTGTAAAGACTGTGATAGGAAAAAGGCAGGTTTTCCAAAAAAACATATTTGACAGAATGGACAAAAGAAGTAGAAGAGATAGCAAAGCATGGTCAGCACTTGGCAAGCCTCTGATTCTAAACAGGCTTCTGCATTTTCACAGGGCTAACAAGTTATAAGCACCCCCATGCCTATCCTGCCATCCTGCTTGACACTTCATTGGCATCTGATGCAGTGGTCAACTCTTGCCTCCAAGGCTTCCAGTAGAGATAAAGTATTGCTCCCTGCAGCACTGGGCTGCACAGAAGCCTATCCAGGCTCCTCCCTGGGGAGGACTAGAAGTCGTAAACAACCGCCCCAAACACAACACACACTCATGCTGCAATGCCCTTCAGAAGATCAAAGAAGAGGAAAGAAACAAGTTTAGAAAAAGGGATGGGATGAACTCACAGACACCAAAAGACCTGCATTTTGAGATTTCACACACATTTTACAAGACTCTGCATTTGAGGTCTTGATTGGATGTGTGTCTCCTTATGACAGGGAACTGCCATTCAGTCCTGCTTTCCAGACATAAAGAATGGGGTCCCTCCAGAGCTAATCACCAGGTAAAGGTTCAGCTTTCTTGATAAATACTCAAAACAGTAGAAACACTTGGTGGTTTTAATCTACACAGATCTCCTTCCAGGCCTAAGAAGACCAAAACAGAGCTGAGCTGAGCGGAGCCATCAGACAAGGATGACACAGCTGTGCCTGAGGCATTTTACCACTCATAGCAAGCAAACTTCAAATATATTCACATGAGGGGTTTGGTTTGTTTTTGTAAACATTTCCTTTTTTCTTCTGGGTGTCACTAGATTGCAGAGCCCATCATAGGGCTCCTACAGCTACATTCCTACAGCTTGCAATATTTGGATTTTAATTAAGCAGTAAATTCCTGGGGTTTTCAGTGGCTATCTCTGGGGTAATTACAAAATCAATGTCCTTTAAAACAAACAAAGCAAGCTTTGGGTTAATGATATGAACCATCGACCCATCTTAATGCACTCCATGTTTGGGATGATGACATAAATTTAACCTTTGACTTAAAAATTATTTCAAATATCATGCCTGAAGGCCGAGGAGCCTCTGAGAAGGCACTATTTGGTGCTACAAGGGGCTTAAAGGTCTGAACCTTCCTGACACTCTCTGGAGCAAAGACAGCCAGAGAACCAGGTTCCTCACACTAGGAATTTGCATGAGAAATGCGAAGCAAAACACCCCAGCCTGGATGGTCAATCTGCAGCTCCTTTATGTGCTGAAGTTATTGACAGCAGAAGATGAAAAGGAAAAGTCACCAGAAGCAGATAACCTGGGAAGCAAACTGCACAAATCCCAGTGTGACAAGTTTGTAGAGGCTGTCTCCTATTATTATTTAAACCACCTGGGCTGAAAACAGGTTTTAACAAACTGCTACTTATTGTGTAAGACTCATTTAAAATATTAATAATGCGGAGTCCATTTAGTCAGGAGACCAAAACGCATTCCTAGCAACTCCTGGCATTCACAGGAAACTTCTCATCACTTGGGAAAGGGCCTTCATTATGGGACAGACAGGGTCATGATTGGCAGGCACCACAATTCAAATACGCACATAGAGAGAAACACAGAGAGGTACGAGATATATATATGCGTAAGAACAGAGAAGAGCAGCTCAGCCAACTACTTCTATGAATGATGGATTGCTCAAAAATGGTGAACTCCTGCTGTGCACATCTCTGAGTTGCTTTGTGTTTGTTTCTATCTATTTTCCAGCAAAGCTTTCCCTTCACAATCTAATTTACTGTAGGAAGCTATGTATCAACTGGTAGTTAAAGCTCTCAGAAAGGAAGACAGAAGCAATTGTTATGTCAGTCAAAGTTCAGCCAGAAAATTTTGGCTTTTCCCAAAAAAACACAGAAACCAAGGAGGTTTATACAGCTTTGGAAAATTGTAGAAAATTTTTCTCCAGGAAATTAAATCTCTGTAACACATTCATCCTATTAGTCTTCTTGCCAACTACTGCCCTCCCCATGATTGCAAAGCGTTCAGAGAAATGAACAAACTGGAAAAATGACATGTGCCTGCTATACGTGATAGCCCATCATTACCCTGCTCCTGACGAGCCAAAGTCCTCATATTTCAAGAACTGCTCCTTACTTTTTCTCATAAGCACTGCCTGCAGGGACAGCCAAGCATGCCAAACCCTCCTTATTCCCAATGCTGCAGATGGCCAAGGGGAACAGGCAGGATTACGTTCTCCTTCCTACCCTAGGACACCTAGAGCTGCCAGGAAGGTTCTGCACACTGGAGGTTTTCCCACATTGGAGGCACTTCTTTATCCACAGCAAAAGCAGAAGGGTCCAAAGGAACCCAATCATCCCTTAAACCCCATTGATTTTAATTAATATCTCTGGTGTTTATATTGGGAAAAGGCTCTTCAACCTGACGGTGGTCAGGCACTGGAACAGGCTCCCCAGGGAAGTGCTCACAGCACCATTCCTGACAGAGGTCAAGCAACTCTTGGACAATACTCTCAGGCACATGGTGTGATTCTTGGCACTCTCCCATGCAGGGCCAGGAGTTGGACTTTGATGATCCTTGCCGGTCCCTTCCAACTCTGAATATTCTGTCCTGAGTGACCCAGCTGAATCCAGCAATGCTACAACAGAAGTTCAGAGAGCTTTAAGAAACACCTGTGGGAGAAGATGCACTTTTGAAGACCAATCCTACATGGCCCATTAAGGATGTCTACATTGAAACCTCTGGTATATGAAGAGAATTTGTCTATAGCAGAAATAAATTGTAATATGAGACCAATTATTTCAGTGCATCTTTCCTGGATTTCACTCTGGTGGTCAGCATCAAGGCTGCCCATGTCAATACCTATAGAAAAAAGGCAATTTCAGAAAAAAACAGGCCAGCTGTGATACTGACTTGGTCTCTCTCTCTCCAGAAAACTGCTTCTAGAACTATTTATTCCTAACTGCTGGCTTTTGATTTCATTTGCCACAGAATTTGTTTTGTTGTCCAAGGAAAGGTGGCTCTGGTCACTGAGTCAATCTAGAGCTGTTCGGTTACCTGCTGGAGAGAATCATGTCTCTTAAATCACTTTTTTTTTTCCCCTTTATATTCAGCTCCTTCAAAGGGCTCATCAGAAAAGCCTACAAGGGATAATTAAGTATGCAAATCGCCTTAGCTAACCAAAATGAAACAGCTCCTAGAAGACTCACAATATGCAATCATAAGAGCAGTTTTGAAGGACATGAGGACAGCTGACAGTATCTTAAATTTGTATGTGCTGTGGCCACTAGAAAAAAAATCCAAACAAAACAAAACCCCAAACACTTGCAAATGCATAATCACCATTAAAACCCACCAGAACAACAAGGAGCAAGAGCATTTCCTAGCCAACCCTGGGAGGAATGAATGTCTCTGTTGAATGTATGAAGGGCATTAGTCTTTCATCTTTCAGGCTGCTAGTCTGAACCCCGGGTTACCAGTGACAGCAAACACGGCTCTCATGGGGCACAGGTGATAGCATCAGCACAGACCTAAGCTTGAAAGAGCAGAGAAAAATATTGTGTTTTCTGCAGGCTACCCTGTCATGCCCAATTTTTGAGAGGAAGCATTATAAACATGTGTTCAGTACTGATGACATGGGCCCATATATGTGAAAGCATTTCTGTGAACTGAAGTGTCCTTTTCCTTGTGATTACAAATTTCCTTTTAAATATAAATCCAAGTACAGAACGAAATTGCATACATACAAGAAATCTCTCCAACCTGCACCCAGATATACTAAACTTCCACACATTTCCACAGCAGATGCCTCTGTCATTCACTTCTGGGAACGTGACTTGCCATTCCCATTTCAAACACTTCAAGGAATGATTTTACCAGAAAAGCTTTCAAGAGACCTCACGCTACTCTGTGTGGCTTCTCCCTCCTATGCCCCCTCCCCAGTCTCTCTCCAGTACCCCATCAGTCCATTGGCTGCGATTGCCAGATCCTTAAACCAGATTATTTAATCTTTGCTACACCTCAGTTTAAAAATAGTCTTTAAGTATTATTTCTATACAGTCTTGATTTTGGTACCTATATCAGTGCAGCACCATCAGCAAGTAATATGTATCAAAGTTATCGCTAGCAATGAGGTTTCTTCTTACAGTGCACAGTTCTACATACCCATACACAGAAGGCTCTGCCAACCGGCTAAATCTCTACAAGCTGCTGATAAACTAATGTCCCAACTACTCACCTGGCACAAGCATCTTCATAACTCTTCCCTGGGGCTTCTAAAGTAGGTTATTAAATATATGGGGTTTCTGTTTGTTCTGCAGGTTTAGAGGCTGTGTTAGGCTTGCAAGGCTCCATTGCTTCCCGTGGAATGCGCCAAAGGGGCAGGCAGTGTCAGGGATGACTCAAGCAGTGTGTAGCTGGAGCACAAGTGTGGCTTAGAAAAGTAACCACCACCTTGATTATAGTACAGATATCACTATTCCCAAGTCATATTAGAGTCATAGAATCATCAAGGTTGGAAGAGACCTTTAAGTCCAACCATTAACCTGGCACTCCACTGTAACCCCTAAACCCTAAAACATACCTTCCAGCACCAGGTCCAAATGACTCTTAAACACTTCTAGGGATGGTGACTCTACCACCTCCCTGGGCAATCTATTCCAGTGCCTGACCACCCTAACTGTGAAAAAAAATTTCCTAACATCTCATCTGATCTCACCTGTCTCAGCTAATGGACATACCCTCTAGTCCTCTCACTGCAGGCATGGCAGAAGAGACCATCCCCCACCTCTCTATAACCCCCTTTCAGGTAGTTGTAGAGAGCAATGAGGTCACCCCTAAGCCACCTCTTCCTAAGGCTAAACAACACCAATTACCTCAGCCATTCCTCATACGACACATATTCTAGACCTTTCATGAGTCTCGTTGCCCTTTGCTGGACTCACTCCAGCGCCTCAATATCCTTTTTAAACTGAAGGGCCCAAAACTAAACACAGTACTTGAGGCGTGGCCTCACCAATGACAAGTACAGGGGGAGGATCACTTCCCTAGTCCTGCTGGCCACAAGATGATGCCATCGTTCAGTGGCATAATCTACCGGTTGCATATTGGTGCAGAAAAACCCTGTTACTTTAAAGGTTTCTTAGTAAGTGACAAGACTTCTTTAGGAGCAGGAAGGAGGACTGTTTAAAGATGCTAATACATACATTTCATGTGATGTTAGAAACACAGAACCATAGAACAGCCCAGATTGGAAGAGACCTCAAAAGATCATCTGGGTCTCACCTTTTACAGGAAAGAGAGCCTAGACGAAAAATGTTGTTTAAAATCTGTCGTCACCCCCAACTAGGTAATCAGCTGTCCCTATCCTTAAATTACAGCATATTTAGCATTATAAAAAATGCTGAGGACAGTGATAACAACACTATTAATTATTCTATTATTTACCTAATGATCATCCCTCTGATATCCTCCCAGTGCTATACACATCCAACAAAAATCAGCAAACAGCCACCTAAAATTTGCAAAACCCAAAAATATTAATTACACTCAAATAAAAAGTATCAATACAGAAGAAAATAATCAAAAAGTAAAACCAAAACAGTATCCCATCCTACCAGATGAATAACAGATCTTTCAATGATTTTTAAATGGGATTGAATATAGCAAATTGTTTGAACATCAAGGATATAGAGAGTAACTAGGATATAGAGAGTAACTAGAATATAGAGAGAAGCTTATTCAATCAAGACCTGCTTTTGGCTCTCCCAGCAATGCTGCTGCCTCCACTGACCACAGGTATGGACATGCCTGACTTCAGCCATGCTAGCCTTCTTTGCCTCTGGAGGGCTCCTCTTAATTCTCAGGTGCTGCACAGGACCAGAAGACAGAGGAAAATCCTGGGATAATACACTATTGCTAAGATAATCACATTTCCTTTGAGCTTGAAATTTAATTCCATTATGAAGATGGTAAAACAAAAGAAAACCCAGCAAACCACCTCTCTATCCAAAGCCTGCTGAATTCAAGTCAAGTCTGCTTCTGGTGGTTTTTGACATGAGCTTGTGTGTGGTTTTAATTCTCAGGTGTATCTTCCAGCAGTCTCCTGGACTAACCCCTTCCAGGCCCTGCATGCCCACAGCTTCTCCTGTGCAGATGGTGGATGCTCCAGGCAGCCCTGGCTGTACTCTGGCCAGTGGGGTCCAGGCAACACCCACACCAGCATCCCTTGACTGTGTTAGAAATGATGGGCTTGATGAAGCTGTATTTGAGTAGTAACATATGGCCTCTTCCTCTATTGTTCCAACTTTCTGCTATCTCAAAAACATTGACATTCACACACTGGCAGCAATTTTAGAGATTTTGGGTTATTGCACTTACCACGACAGAACTTTCAGGCAATTTAACAAAGTTCAGCTATACAAAGTGCCTGAGTGTGATGCCTGTGCCATAAGCATCTGCCTTAGGGGTTTTTACAGGTCATCAGCAAATGAATTTCAGGAATTTCAGTTACGGCCATCATCTGACAAGTGCCTGACTGCTGGGCAAAAAAAGGAAAGGTCATTTTGAGGGATGAAAAACATTCTTTTGCATTAATTTTTGCTAATGTTGTTATAAAGTCTCATAACTGCCATGTAAAATGAAGGCAGACAAATTATTGTTTCAGGAAACCAAACCAATTTTCACTGACAAACTGCCACAGCCGGATAATTTTGATAGTTATTCCAGAGCACATGCACTTCAGCTCAAATCCCAGCACATTTGTAGAAAGACCCATCAAAGACAATGGGGGCTCTTGACCAATACAAGTCTCCATCTATGTCCTAGCAAAGACCACAAACGTTTTTTTCCTCCATACCAAGAGCTCATGCAGCAAGACCTGTGGCTGGTTCCACACAAGCTGGCTGCAGGCCACCCTGTACCCAGCAAGGCAAGGGGACACCCTCCCAGACACAGCCAAAATCCAATGCGAAACTGAAATGAATCTCAAATGAAGCTGGCTGGATAGGAGTACATATCACCCTTCGGCATCATTCATGGGACAACTTCTCAAGATGCCAGCTTACCAACTGATGAGCTTGACAGGGCCCTGGCCAGCAAAGATTTAAGGTTGAGGTGTAATCCATGCCTGGTGTCGAACACTTCTGAGCAGTGCTTACTGTCTCTGGGTAATGATTTACAGGGTTTGATTACTCATTTTTCATAAAGACCAAAAATGAGATTAAAATGTTTCAGAGGCAACTGCTCATATTAATCTCTGCAGCAGGGGCTGGGAGTAGAGCTGTCACTCAGGGAAGGGATGGCATCCCAGCTGCCAGCACTGTTACAAGGCAAGAATCATTAAAAGCAAATACCTTCTCATAAGATAGACTGGAAACGGAGAGAACTGCAGCCAGACAAAGAGGGATTCTGAATGGTAGCCAACACAAACACAAAAGCAGTCAGAATTAACTGACCATCCTCAGTTGATTATATCTCAGAAAAGAGAAAAATAAAGTGCACTATAACAATACCAACACTTTGTATAGGAAAAGCACATTAATTTTAAATATCTGTATTTAAATCACCTGTTCCTTCGCACCTAATAAGGAGCAAAAATTAAAGTGCAGGCAGGATTAATTATCTGGGTTAAAGGCAGTTGCTTTGGTGAGGCCCCAAGAATTATCAGCTCCAAATATGGAGTGGTGAGATGTGGACAAGAGTGGGCAACCTCCCCACTCCCTCTCAGTCTGAGCCCTCTCTGGCCTGGCTTGGTGGGGAAAATTTATCTCATCTTTCCAGGGGGAAGAGACAGGAGTAAGGGAGAGAGAACATCAAATTAACTTCTCACTAGACTTCAAACTGCACAATAATATCCTCTCTGTGGGAGAAAATGTTGAAAAAAACAAACAACACACCCCACCAACCCAAAAGCTATTTTCAAGGGGTTTTGCAAATACCTGAACAATCGAAGTTTTTAACAGTAGCTACGTTTTAATGCCTGATTCATGGCAGTAAGAAATGCAGCTCAGAGGGGAGTTCAATGTGCTGCACATCAAAACCAAATAAATCATAATTATAGACTGCTCTGTTCTGTCACATGGGGAGACAAACATTACTATCCCTGCTGGTCTGCACACCCCGCTGCCTGACACCACCCTTTTTTCATTCCTGAAAATAAATTAAACAAAAAACAAAAACAAAATCATTTACTGTAATAATTTACTGCTGAGGTCAAGAACGTGCTCCAGGGGTGGTAGTGGCAAAGAGGAACTACAGTGGGAATACAAACAGATACTTTCCTCCTAAGCTGCTTTGATGTGCCATTCCTGGAAGACTGCCTTTCTTCCCTTTATAGCTTCAGGCCTGTGAAGAATTTACACTTTTTTTTTATATTTCTTCTTCTTTTTTTTTTTCTTCTCCCAGATATCCTTAACCCAGGACCTTTTCCCGACCTCACAGTAATAACAAACAGGAGATGAAAATTCTATGTGCCGCCTTATCAAAGCCATCTGCAGAATTTAAGCTTTCATTTAAAAATAAAAATTAAGCTTCTAGCCTTTAAATGTTGTAGAGATAACCTTCTCTATGTGAACTGATCTACAGCCATCCTCAATTTCTACCCTCCTTTGTCAGATTTTCTTGATATCTGTAACTGCTCCCCATAATCAAATGGACAATTTTGGGAAAACTATTTGACAGATAATGTTAGCTTGTCTTTCCCAAGTGCAATAGCATTGGCTTCTCTCTGCTGATGTGTAAAGCTAATAAGCAGAAGCAAAGCAAGGCTTTTGCTGCAATCTCTATAGATTCACAGGATCAAAACATGGACATCTATAACACATATATATCTAAGCTCAATGCCCACAAGTCTTACTATAGTTCACCAGGACAAAAGACCACTTTCGGGTGGAATTCATTTCCCCAGCCTCCCAGGTCTGCATGCAGAAGCAGGCACTACTAGGTGTAACTTCTCAGACACATTACAGACATCGGCCTTAAGGGGAACTGTTCTCAAGATGGCTAAGGTTGAAGGGAAAAAAAGGTCTTGGTGCTCACAACTCCTATTAGAGACATGACAGGGAAATGATTAGGGAAGATAAAAGTAAAAATGACTGCCCCAGATGATAGATGAGCTCTGCTGCAGAGAAGAATTTTTTTCTAAGTTGTCTGTTAATCATGCTGGGGAAAAATATCTCCTCCCTTCAAACAACTATCACTGTGATCTTGACCATAGAAACAAGCCTCCCTGACCAAACTGGTAGGACTAAGCATCTCTTCATCGCATTCAGTTTCTTGTCTTCAAATGAGGTTCCTCTTTCCCCAGGAAACATACAAGAAATAAAAACTCAAGCAAACAGAAAAAAAAAGAGAGACTCAGCACATCCCCAGTAATTATGTATTGATAAAGCAGTGACTCAGCTGTTCTGATCCTAGTAGGCAACAAGTTTGAGAGAAGAAACACAGAATAGATTTTATTTATCAGCTGCACAGAAAGCCTCAAGTATTAAAAGTTTCCTGAAGGCTACACTAGTAATCTTCACTCCCATCAAGAGCCATCAAAGAGTCAGGATGAGTGGGTGGATATATGACTTCTTGACTTAAAGGTCAAGAGGCAAAGCAGAACAAATCAGTAATATATTTTTTATATATATATGCTTTTATTTTTCATAAATACCTAATTCTTTTTAAAATTTCCAGACCTTGGAGCCATCACCTTCCTATGAAACCATTCTGATATACAGTGACATTCATTAGTAAGCAGCAGTCCTAGTTCAAAGCAAAAGATTTCTTATGTCAACTTTCAGTCCTTGGATCTTGTAATGTGTTCACCAGGAGAACCACAAAGATGTTGGCCTTCAATAACTATTCTGTGTGTATCCACATGGATGGATGAAACACCAAGCAATGCTCACTTCGATAAAAGCAAATACATTGAAATCCTTGCTTTTGTATCTTCTTGCAGTGACTGAAGTCTCTGTTCTCTGCTCAGTACCACACTGCCAGTACCAGAATATGATACTTCTCTTGTTGCTGTTCTGACCAGTTTGAAGATAAAAATCTCTCTCAACTTGTTTTAAGCATCAGAGGACTGAATTAGCTCTTTTTTACCCACACTAACAAATAACCTCCTCATTTTTAGCCACCTCACCTATATCTCATCTATAAACATCTCACACCATTGTCTAGGTTCCTGACAAAAAATATTGAGTGGTATCAGGACAAAGAACAGCTCCCAAAAGTATCTAGTGAGAAACAATCTCCCCACTGATATCCTCCCCCTGACAGTGATATTTTGATATACATCATCAAACTGGTTTTTAACCCATCTATTATGTGTTCTTATCTCTACACAAGCCAAAATCAAAAGATCTGGTGGCACCAAGTCCAAAGCCTTGTATAAATGTAAGTACACTGTAACAGCAGACTGTGTGTTAGAAAACATGTCTCTCAATCTAGGATTGGCAAAAAACTATCTCTATAGACATAGTAGCTCTATAATGGAGTGACATGAAGAAACCTTTTGCTTTACTTAACAAAAATGTGAAGTATGCAAGAAGATGCAAAAAAGGGAGTAAAAAAATACAGTGGAAAAAAAAGCAGGTATCAACAAATACAGGAATGAAAAAGAAAATGGCAGCAAATTCAGAGTAAGAGTAAAAAGAAATCTAGCATATTAATCTGTAAATTCTTCCATTTGTTTCTAGACTAAAACTGTCTAAGCTATGTGCATTATCATGAAGCTGGAAGAATCATTGAGTAATATTATGTTTCTGTTATTCAAATCATGAATAATGGTCCTTTCAGGTCTCAAATTTCCTGACTTTACCAGTCAGAATAAGCCTATGCTATGTTAGCAACAGAATGACACAATGAGAGTGGGTCTACACAGCAAAGTAATGGGTTCTGAGGAGCCCAAAGTCATACTCCGTGCATCAGGGGGGTGTGCTCCAGTCTGCTCCCATGGCTGTGTGCCCATGCTACTGGAGTGTACCAGGTGCTTATCTCCCAGTTCAGTTTTCCAAAAAGGAAGCAGATTTGGGCCCTCTGAGACCACTGCCCAACCTAAATCAAAACCCAGTAAGTGGGAACAACCAGATTTGCTTCCAAAAATCCCTCTTGATCCAAACATACTCATGCACACGCATAGGTCCCAAATTGCTGGAGGGGGGTGAAGTCTGGATTCAAGAGGTGAACAGAGATCACTAAAATGACCAGAATGCTTTTAAGAGTCAGGAAAAACCTATCTTTATCAGCGTGACATTTTGAGGCTGACTATGTACTGACAAAATCTAATGCTATGAGTAACAGATATAAGCACAGGAACACCATTAATAAGCTTATCCGTAACAAAAATGCCTATAGGACACAACTACACCGGGTTCTACCACATCAACCACCAATGAAATGCTGGGATGCTGCCTCAAAGGCAGCAGCTTGGTGACCTAACCTCAGGATATTAAACTACAGATACCTCTGCCTGAATCTGTGGGAATTGCAGCTATTTTTGTGGCATGCATATCCCCCAGGATGTGCCCAAGCACTTACTCCCACAGCTCACCACCTTCTGTAACCATTGTGTAGGAAAGGAACGTGTTCTCACCATGAAGCCCTTGATATAGATGAGAACGAAGCATAAGGCACTGACTTGGACTAGAACTCCCACTAAATACCACAGTATTTAGAAACATTTTTCCCCTCAGCTTTAAGCCAATTTTTTTCCTTTTTTTTTTTTTTCTGGTACTCTTTGTCTGAAATTTTCTGAGTTTTGGCCAATATATTTGATTACTTCCAATTTTACTGCAAACAAAAAAGGCATGATCTACAGACTGGGGCACACCCCCTCTATTTTATTTTTTTTGGCTTTCGAAGCAATCATTTTCTTCATTAGATCATATTTGTTTGCTTTAGACTTCAGAAATAAACAGCAGATGACATTATGCTGCAGTTACTGTAGGCATTTGCTTTATCATTTTTGTACTTACTGTAATGAAAATTTCCATGGGTGAATTTTTCCCCAAATGCCAACACCCCCCTCCACATTCCTATTCATTATACCCCCTGGAAATGATGCACCCCTTATTTCTGGAAGTAACACCACACTGTTCCCAACCATTGTGGCTAACTGTATATACTGTCCTTACAGTACTAAAGGGTCTTTCCTCATTTTATCTTATTTTAATTCAAAATCTTTGTGAATGTGACTATTTTCCTTTAACCCAGTCCTCCTTAAGGGATGGGAAAGAAACAGGACTGGGTTAGCATACGTTGAAATACTGTATTTAAACAACTCTGAAATGATTTCACTGGAAAACAAAAGAAAACAACAAACCCCCCAATCAAACAGAGATCAGGCTTGCCTTGCTGCTAGTGCTCTTGGCTGCTCTGTGACACAGCACACTCTAGAAACCTTCCCTGAAGAAATGGGAAAATAAAATTTATTAACAAACTGAAAACCCAAAAAATCCCATCACAAAATAACAGCCTTGAGGATCCACCCAATGAAATCCAGCAGTGGTGGCTCTGACCAACCTCTGGAACTGGTTTTCTGCCACAGAAGGTCTGAAGACTTTGATTCAAGGTCAAAAGCGTGGGAAGAACAAAGTTCCAACTGATGGTCAAGGCTCTGGGCAATTTCACAGCAGCCAAACACCTATGTCCTTCAGGCCAGACACCACTCTGTGTGGTCGGGTGATTGCAGCATCTTGCTCGCCCACCTCCCCACGCAGCATCCTGCTCCTCATAGCAGCCTCCAGCTCCCAAGCTTGTCCTAAGGGAAGGGAGAAAAATGTGTCTTCTTTCTCTTTTTCTCTGTCATCATAAAACAGGACTGTACAAGGAGAAGCCCAATGTAGATCTCTCTCTTCTGTTCTGCTTTCGCCCCTTCAGCAAAAGAAATGTGCCTACTGTAAGGGTTAAATCAATGAGTGCTACAGTAAGAGCATTCTTGGGGCTTAGTCCAAGACCACAAATTTAATTCCTCTAGGAATACAGGCATGGAGCAGACATGCATATTTAAAAACAAAAAGCAAAACTCTACCAAGGAAAACATCTTCCTGCACGCACACACTGCTCCATGCTGGCAGGGAATAAACCACACAAGACAAATTCCAGCCCTCTCACTTAATGCCCAAGATTATAGCTATGAAATCAAGGAGGCAGTGGAGCCAGATGATGCAATGATACATTACAGCATCATCACTAAGGCCTAAAGCAAACACAAGAGGACTGCATCTCAGAACCATACTCAGACTGGAAGGAAAATACTCTCATAACAGAAAACCTAAGGACATATGATGGGTAACATGCTATGGTTTTTTAATACTTTGTATGGTACATGTTTGCATGCTATATGATCATACTAATTTCAACTTATACCCAATATACATATTGAGGGTTTTGTGGTGGAGGGGAAAGCAGGAGGGTAGGGAA
>NW_008676356.1:212118-238291 GCF_000695815.1 Acanthisitta chloris
GATGCCTAATGGCTTTTGGTGTTAGAGAAATATAAATAACTACAGCATCATGAGGCAGAGATTAGATCTAAAATAACTCTTGGAATGTGAAAAACAGATTCTTAGAAAGGTCTGGTTTGAAGTATGTGGAATAAGGCCATTATTTGACACACTGCCCAAAGAAGTGGCATTTTATGGAGGAAAGATTCATGTGAGCATTCCTCTCTGAGACATCAAAGACAACCCTTTGTTCTTCAAGAAAAGAAACATATTACTATCTTATTTGGAGCAAGAGTGATTTCACTCTTTAATATTCATGCAAGTAGGCAAATAGTTTGCTTTAAAGTTTGGTTATTTATCCATGTAATGAATGTCATGCTTCACAGAAAAAAGAGTTTGGTGGTGGTGCCATTTGTTTGTGTGCTACTTTTTGTTCTCCTTTCTTTAACAAAATCCCTAAAAATGTCAAAATTAATTTTTCGCTAAGTGATCAGTGATCCATTTAATATCATCTGTTACAGGGCAAAGCAGCTTTAGGATAGGCCTGATGATTCCTTCCTGGCTTCCTCCAGTGCATCTTAGAGCAAGATAACCGGCAAGTTCTTAAGCACTTAAACCGGTTTTCCCAGGATGAGGAGTGATAGTAAACATGCTCATAGTGAAAGTCCTGATTAACAATTTCTTCAGAAATCTTGACAGTGACATTAGTAGGTCTTTTGAAGCCTTGAGCACAATGGCTGCCCTCTCCCACCTCACTAGCAAAGCAATGCCATCCCAGAGTAGGAAAATGTCCAATCCCTCCTTTTAGCAGCAGAGAATCCCAGTTGGACAGCATGGCCAAAGCTGTCACTCTCCTCTGTGGGAGTGGAGAAGGACTGAAAGGCAGATAGAGCCTCAATACTTGCCAAAAAAAAAAAAAGGGCATTAACTCTGTGCTGCTGTACCTGGGATCAGCCTCATCATTGTTCACAGCTCTTCTTCCTTCTGCTGATCCATGCAATGAGAGAGGGTCAATTTTGAAAGCTCATCAACCCCTACCATTATGACAAAGTATACCCACTGTCCTCCAGGAGACAGACTGAATTTGCATGAGTATTTCCCAGGGGAGATGATGCTTCACTGTTCCAACCAATTGACTACAATGGAAACACCATCAAGCCTCAAGTGTACTCTTACCCTGAGAGAGCTCTCATCTCCCTCGTACTGGAGGACCTCACAACAGCTAACGTATTTATCATCAGCATCAATTCTGTAAAAGAATGCTTTTATCCCTGCTCACACAGAGGAAAAAAATCTGTGGAAATACTGAATACCAAAGTCTGACCAAGGTCAGGAGAAGCTGCCTATATACTTTTCCGGGAACCTGAACCAACAGATTTGCTGAAAATCTTCCAATATATCATTTTCAGGGTAAGAAATGGGACTTGAAGCCCCCACCCTACAGTAGTTCATTCCCTCCAGGGGACCCACAGTCCCATGAGCAGGAGCCTAAAGGTGTGTACAGAGTGCAGACCCCAGGTGCTGAGCACTGCTCACTTCATGTGAATCTACCCCAAATGATGGACATGGTAGAAGAAAATGAAGCGAACAGATCTCTTCTTAATGCAGAAATATTAATAGTGTGATCAACAGGTCTCAGTTTTGAGAAGAAAATTAATTTTTGAGGCAAAACCAGAAATATAAGGCAGCACAACTAAAATCCTTTATCTAGTTGTTTACTCCTACATTATCTATTTACTCATAATAACCAAGGAAAGATGAAAAACTCAAATAAAGACCATGAATAAATACTGTATATGGGTACCAAGACACCAAAGAGTGCCACTAGGTTTCTTCCTGCTCCAGCTTTCTTCATATGTAGAAGGACCTGGCAGGTTATCAGTTCTCTATCAATAAGAAATAACTGTTTATACTGTATCTCTACTGGACTGTCAGATCTTAGGCTTCCTTTAAACTGAAAACACCATGCATATACAGCATGCAGTCAACTGAAATATCACATATCAACTATGTGTGATACCCAGACAGGATGCCAACGCCTGTCTTGCAACCAA
The DNA here is from genome assembly GCF_000695815.1 of Acanthisitta chloris. NCBI lineage: Eukaryota > Metazoa > Chordata > Aves > Passeriformes > Acanthisittidae > Acanthisitta > Acanthisitta chloris. The sequence continues at coordinate 214,152 of NW_008676356.1, forward strand.
TTTATGGAGTCCTCAAAGTATCTGCTTCCAGTGGTGCTAGGAGACCTTTCAAACAAGGGAAAGTGCAAGCAAACTGAAGTATAAAATGCATTATTTTTGTTGTGTAAATTCAATGATATACAGTAGGATGATTGATGGAACCACTATAAAATCAGCTCCAAAAATATAGTTGATGCTCTGCATGTTTTTCTCCCCTCTAAGTGAGCTGCTGGTTTCTCCCTCCCCACTCCAATTTTCTTCTTTTACTTTTTTTTTTAAAATCCCTTGGGGCAGAGCCAAGAATCTCAATGTGCCACAATAACCACGTTTACTTATTTCCAACTCCTGTCTGTAGTATCATATCATATCAGCTCAACCTGGCATCAACATGGTGCTCTTCACTGATGAGCCCAGTAAGAAATCCAATCTGTTCCTCATTATGTGATGCTTGGGAGATATGGGAGGGGGAAAAAAAAAAAAAAAAGAAAAAAAAAGCAAGGAGAGAGCAGGGAGATAACCAGAGCAGCAGTGGACAGAATGAGAAATAGGAAGTGAGTAATGACTGACAAAAGTGTGAAGGAGGAACATGATGCTGGGATGCAGAAAGAATGAAAAATAAAAAAGGTGAAGCAATGAGGGAATGGGACAGGTGGGAAGGAGAAAAGCAAGAAGACAGAGTCAGACGAAGGGGAAGTGGAAAGCCCTAAAGAAAACAAATCCTCCTGGACCAGAGTCCCATCACTCTGTAAAGCATAAACTTTCTGAATAAATCTTCCCGGAGCTTAATTCACTGATACAATTGAAAAAAACAGAACAAAACCAACTTCCAAGTCAGGTGAAAAGTGCTCACACACCAACCCACTCCCAACAGGCTGTGATTTCCTCTAATTGCAAGTGAATAATCAGGTTTCCCCTGGGCAAAATGTTCGTGAAAAAAAACAGAACAAAGTGAGCAAGGAAACACCTGCTTAATAAGTGGATTTGCCTTTCCAGAAAGGCTGGTGTATTGGTGCATTATGCAGAGCCACAGCAGAGTTTAGGTGTGGGTGTGAGCTTATACAGTCGATTAAGCATAATTTAATTGCATTTAAATAATTAATAATGAAGCGTATTTTAATTGCGTATAATTTCTTTGTTGTGCGATGCTGTGCACCTTGCAAAGCTCAACTCACAAATACACAGCAATTCCAGATCTCAGCACACCCAGGCTATCTGCAGCCTCCTGTATCCATGCCTTTAGACATCAGGTGCAATTAGACCAACGCATGTTATTACTTCCTCCACAGCCCTGCCTCCCAAGGGGCACAGAATGGAAACAGCTCCTCAAATAAAACTGCTGTTCAACATGCTGTTTTTGATCTTTGCGATTCAGAGAATCTTGACACACTGGAGAACTGGGCCCATGTGAACCTCATGAAGTTGAACAAGGCTCTTGGCCTTGTTCAAGCTTTGTGCAGTCAGATCCTGCACCTAGTTCAGGCCAATCCCAAGTACAAGTACAGGCTGGGCATTGAATAGATTGAGAGCAGTTCTGAGGAAAAGGACTTGGGGGATACTGGTAGAAAAGAAGCTCAACAGGAGGCAGCAATGTGCACTCGCAACCCAGAAAGCCAACTGTGTCCTGGGCTACACCAAAAGCAGAGTGACCAGCAGGTCGAGGGATGTGATTCTGCCCCTCTGCTCTCATGCAACCCCACATGGAGTGCTTCAACCAGCTCTGGAGCCCCAATATAAGAAAAACATAGACCTGTTGGAGTGGGGCCAGAGGAGGGCCATGAAGATGACCAGGGGGATGGAGCACCTCTCCTATGAAGAGAGGCTGAGAGAGTTGGGGTTGTATAGCCAAGAGAAGAGAAGGTTCCAGGAAGACCTTCTAACAGCCTTCCTGTACATAGAGGGATCCTAAAAGAAAGCTGGAGAGGGACTTTTCACAAGGGTATGTAGTGATAGGATAAGGGTAAATGGCTTTAAATGGAAAGAGAGTGGGGTTAGATTAGGTATTAGGAAGAAATTATTTACTCAAGAGTGTGGTGAGACACTGGAGCAGATTGCTCAGAGAAGCTGTGGGTGCCCATCCCTGGAAGTGTTGAAGGCCAGGTTGGATGGGGCTTTGAGCAGCTTGGTCTAGCGGAAGGTGTCCTTGCCCACGGCAGGAGTGGTTGGAACTAAGATGATCTTTAAAGTCCCTTGCAACTCAAATATATCTCAATGCCATTGAGAGCCACCTAAAAGATAAAGGCAGAGGCAACAAGATCTTGACTTTCTGTGTAAACTGAGCTTAAACTGCCAGTCAGGTAAATGCATGCATGTGATCCAAGAAACCTGCTCCAGGGTATCACCTAAACCTAGAGGTACCTCTCAAGAGTTTCCTCCTCAATCACTTCACCAGGCTCCCTGCTCAGCACATGGATTCTATGATAACATGTATTTTGCACCTCTTTTTTTTTTTTGATACAATAAGAGAATCCAGATGCTCCATTTCATTAGTCTGCTGGAGCTCCACGTTTAGCACTAAGGCTTTATTTAGCTATCAAAAGTATGTAAGTATGGCTCTTGTCTCAATGCTTTAAAGTCTCCCAAAGATTTCGAAAGCAGCTGCTTACTCAGTTTGCCATATATGGCTTGCATGATGGTGTGATTAATATGGGTTTCCTTGGAACTAGCTCAGGTTGGTTTCCACATCTCACAGCCAATTAATCAAGAAGCAGAAGAAGCTCTTTCAGGCCAAAGGCTGATACAAAGTGCATCATAAGGGCACTGAGAGACGCCCGAGGCATCTGCTTTTCAGGGAAGGAGTTATTTCCTTCCTTTTGGACACCACCACACTTCTTATACCAGCTACGCTCAGGCACAGTGAGGCTGCAGGTCAACTGGATTGTGTCAAAACCCACCAAACGCAAAAGCTGGGGGGTCTGTGGACCAATGTGTGTGTACAAGCTAGCTAGAAATCAAGGGAAGAGACATGACAGATAACTTGAGAAGAACAGACAAGCATTTGCTGCTAAATTCACAATACTTAAGATCAGAAAACGCCATGAGATCATTTAAATTGATCTTCACATTACAAGTAAACATACATTTCCCAATTACTCCCCCACAGATCCCAGTAATCTGTGCTTCATTGAAGCATAGTTTTGTTGGGCTAAAACAAGAGTTGGCAAGACAGGCTTAATTTGAAAAGACAAAGAAAAATCCAACACTTTCAATTATAATTTGTTTCAATGGATTGTAACTCTGTTAAAAAAGTGCCTCACTTTCGGTGTTAATTTGTCTGCCCCAGCTTTCAGACACCCCTTTGTGCTTTCTTCACTAGACTGAAGAGCCCTTTAGGGCTTAATGTTTTCACTCCTCGAAGGTACTTAATGCTTGCAGTAAAGAACCAGCATTTCTGACAATTTTCCTTTCAAAGCCTGTTATTTCAGAGTAACTGCATACCAAACTTAAAAATCACAAAAAGTGTCTAGACTAGTGTATTTCTCCTGATAATATGCTTACTAAGCAGGATTACTGACTAAAGTTCAATTTAGCCGGTCAACTGTATAATAGTGTCTTGTTTATTTAATACTATTTTCAAAGGCTTTACAAATTGCCTGTATGAAGAAGTCTGCCTGTCACTGAAATCGTCCTATTCTTCACCACAAATTGGTGGCTGAGTGAGCCTGAGCAACACTCTGTAACAGGGAGCAAACTGCCAAAATCACAGAGTGGCTCTACCCGACACAACCGTGGACATCTATATCTTGCTTTTCCTACACTGCTCCTTGAATAGATGTTAAGTATCACAGAGCTTGTAATATTCCAGTGTAACAACCGTCCAAAACCAAGTTGGTATTCTAACTTTAATGCATAGCACTCCTACACAAGAAAAGATCTTGCTGACTGCCAGCTGCATATAGTGCTATATGGAAATAACTGGTTGTGCTATGCAGGTGAACATGTACAAACCCACACTTGTTATGCTGTTATAACCACCTGGTGTTATGGTTGCCTGAAAATGCCTTACACAAACACTGGCTTTGATGGCTTACTCACTACCCATCCACACTACAACCAGTAACTGGCTGAGATTTTCCAGGCCAGATTGCCTGCATCATGGTACCTCTGAAACCTATTGAGGACAGAACATCATAGTAAATCAGAGCTGTCTGAAGACTTTTACTGTCCATGTCTTTTGGAAGATGGACTTTGAATTGGCATGGGAGAAGCCTTCAAGTCAGAGATGTATTTGCTTTTTTTCTCAGTTAAATGCTGCCCATTTTCTCTCCCAAATTACAAGCCTTCAAAAAACTGTCACTCACAAACACTTGCTGCTCATTTCCTGAAAGCTCAGAGCTGATCTCTGCAATATCCCTGTGTGATCTGCTCCCTATCACATAGAATGTCTCATGCTATTGCTCTTACTGGCTGTACCAGACTTTGTTACCTGTTCATCCCAGATATGAGTGCAGGCACTGTGCACATTGGTGTTGTTGACAGTCTCCTAAGGCAGTAAAAAAAAGAAAGGTTTCCAAAAACTTAAAAATTTGAAACAAAAAAAACTTGCAAGTGAGGATGAGAAGGAGAAAAAAACCAGGACAATAGGGAGATGAGGTTATGTCAAGGATGCTCAGGAGGAAGACCAGGGAATGAAAACCCAAGCAGCAGGAAGAAGAGATTTGGGACTGTAAATACAGGAGAACACTTTTTTGAACACTGGAGAAAAAGAGGTCTGTGACTGTGAGCCAAGGAGGGGAAAGGAAACAGTTATAGGCTCCAGCAGGGAGGAGCCTGGAAAGAAAGGAACGCCCTGCCAGGGAGGATGAGGCTGGAACAAAAGCCTAGACAGTTGAAAGTACAGATAGCTAGGCTGGGGAGATGAGCCAGAAGAGAGGACAAGAAGGGAAGAGTATAAAAAAGAGCTACACCAAGGGTAAGTGCCTAATTAGCTCTCATTCAGAGCCTACAGTGAGAAAATTCCTGAATCTCAGTATTTCAAGGAAAATTGCAAAATCCAATGGAAAAGTGTGTTCCATCCATGTCTAATGATGGCTGATGCTAGACAGTCTGTTACTAAATGGATTTGCCATTTATCACTGCCACACAAGGGTACTTACTTTATATTTTTATTTCCCAACCAAGAAAATAATATGCTGAAAACTCTGCTGAAACAACACAATCCCTATTGTGTGCGGCCAGGAGCAGCCTGAGCTCTTCTCCCCATGAGCAGCGTCTCCTTGCCCGCAGGGAATAAGGCTGCTCTCACAGAAGTCAGGACTACAGAGCTGCAAGGCCTTGTTGCTCATGAGGATGGTCATGCCACTTGTGGCATAAGCTGGAAGACAGGCAGGGAGGAGGAAAGGGGGTTAAAAGAACAGAGGTTCAGTTGAAGGTTTCATGGGCAACTGCATCCCAATGCTTTTGCCATAGACACATACTCTGACCCATGGGCTTTGTGGAGAGCTGCTACCTGTGCACACCACACCTCCACCTACCCTGCCACCTGCCGATGTAATTGTCCTCAGCAGCTCCAGCTGGCACTAGCTTTTCCCAGAACATATCCAGTGCTTCCTAAGGGTATGTGGTCAGACAAGTCAGACAACCAAAATCATCTACACAAAGATGCCTTTTGGGATGCTAATCATTCTCTATTCAAATGCTGCTCTACAAAGCTCTATTTGAGTATGGAAGAGAAAAAAGTTGAACAGTCATTCAAAGCCCAAGCACAACTCAAGGAGAAAACTGCATAAGGTGATCAGCTTGCAGTAAAAGTGACTGCTCTGTCCTTTAAATTCCAACCAGTGGACACAGCAGGGCACAAGAGAGGAAAGGCACCATGGGCAGGTTTCACCCTGCAACTGCTTAACCCTGAATGTTTGCCTTCACCACCTTAATAATTTTCTTTTAACATAACTGTTTGCAAACAATAAGCAAAGACACAGTTTCTTTTCCTAGTGACAGGCAACTTCGTTCCTTTATGATTGTGACACCTTCTTTTATATTTATTTAAACAAAACAATAAATGAATATCACTGGTTTGAAGTTTACCTGCCCAAACTTAGACACAAGCTGTGTTTACTTTTACTATGAGACATTGTTTGCTAACAGGAAGGCAGAATTATCTGATAGGAAACACAGTTAATGTAGCAGAAGCAAGTTATTAAAGAAAGTCCAACAGGGCACATGATGAGCAGTCCCAAAACCACAATTCAATGGTGTACAACACCACAGTGCAACTGAGAAAAGTAACCTGCTTCCAAGGCTTAGAGACTGCACGGGATAGAAATAATTTTAAATCAATTGAGTTACTGTTTCTTGGCAATTTGATAGAAAGGAGAAACAGTGTAATTGGCAATCAAATACTCCTTTGGGAGCTTCCAAACAGCCAGCTGGATTTGTAAATGCATGTTAATCTGTTGGGGCCAAATCCTGCAGGCACTTAAAATAGTGGGGTAACTTGGATGCTGCGTGTAGGTTACTCTGAATAAGGATGTAAGTAGTAAAGGAGTACAACTCACATGTCAAAGGAATACTGCTTTTGTCCCTAAAAGTAAACATAAACCTCCATTCACTCCCCTGCCAAAACAGAGAGTTCATTGAATATAATCAAGCACAGATCTACTCAGCCTTTACTTGCTAAGCAGGAACCAAATATAGCTCAGGGATGAACATGCAGTCTGCATGATTAATTAGTTGGTTTATCTGAGTTTCCTTCAGCCTTTATAAGCTTAATAATATCTATTTATTAAATCAATGAGCTTACATATAAAACTGAGTCCATTAGCTTATTTTACGTCACTATATATAGACAGGATTTCATTGCAGGAGCAAAGACTATGGGCATCATCTGGATCTGGCAGTTGGGAGTGAGGGAGGACACTGATGATAATCTCAACTTGAAGGGACATGCATTGTTACAGCCCTTTAAGGATTGTTCCAGTGTTTGCTTTGAAAAGAGTAACATTCCAACTGAGCCTGCTTACATTCCTCAAAATAATTCCTTCTGGTATTGATTGCCTTTATCTGAAAACCACAAAGTTTACCTAATGTCCCATGCTGTGAAGGAAGATGAAGTAGAAGTGATCTGTCTTGCTCACCAATCAGATTGCTCAGATGAACAAATTCAGAGAGAAATTCTCTTCAAAGGGAGAGAAGCTTCTTGCCCGTGACTGCATCTCAAAACCACCCAACCAGCCATCTCAGGTACTCACTCAACCTAGGAGTGATGGCACTGTGCCCTGCAGAGGACTATCTCTATTGCTCTTATATCAAGAGCCCAGATGACTACCAAAGAATACTTATCTAACTTCCAGATGGCTAAACTCGGGTGAGATGAATCCCACCCAACACGGGCATGTCCCTGAAGAAAGGGGTGATTTTCCACAGAGCACCTCCAAAGAACTTCACTTTAGAATCATAGAATGGAATCGTATCCTGTGTTGGAAGTTATCCACAAGGACCATCAAGTACAACTTCTGGCCCTGCACAGGACAGTCCCAAGAATTACATCATGTACCTGAGAGTGTGGTCCAAATGTTTCTTGAACTCAGTCAGGCTTGGTACTGTGACCACTTCCCTGAGAAGCCTATTCCATTGCCCAACTACTCTCTGGATGAAGAAGCATTTCCTAATATCAAACCTAAAACCTGCCCAACATAGCTTCATGCCATTCCCTCGGGTCCCATCACTGGTCATCAGAGAGAAGAGATCAGGGCCTGCCCCTCCCTCAGCATCCCATCATGAGGAACTTTGGTGGATTCCTGACAGAAGTCCCACTTTTATATTAAATTAGTAAAGGTTTCTTCTGGTTTTTATATCCATGTGTCTTCCCCAACTGTACTGAGAAGGAGAAACAGTGCTGAATCCTAGTCCAATTATTGTTCCTTGAGAGGTGTTCGAAGTCACTCATAAAACCAGATCTTACAGCTGCAGGGACAGGCATCCTGCAAATAAATTCATCAAGGTTGCTCGGAGAGACTGTGGGATGCTAAGCAACCAAGCCAGGCCAGCATCTTCTGGATGCCTCAGACAGTCTGATATCCCACTTAGTCCCGCACTGAACACAAGTGTTTTGGGGGGATTTGCAAACCAATATGGGTAAAATATGAGCAGTTTAGGGAATGACAGCTACCTTGGGACTGGTACTTTATAAGCAACACAAAAGGTGTGGAAGCATAAATTCTTCCCAAGTGAAGAATAAATACAACTACATCCTGCTCTATGCGTTTCTTTCCTGGTAAAGAATACACACTCCAAGAGGCCAAATTTTCTCTGACCCTTAATATGCAGCTCTTCATATTAAACAAAGGAAACTGAAATTCTACAACTGCAAATAACTCCTGAGGGAAAAAAAGTCAAAACCAAAACCACAAAAAATCCCACCCAAACTCCCCCTGCCAGGTTTTACATCCTCTAAGGAAGCAAAATCATGATGCCAATGTCAGTTCCAAGGGTTCAGAGTGAAATTAGTTGTCTCCAGGTCTAACAATTCAGCAATATGAAAACTGAAAATGCCTTTTATTATTCCTGAGGCATTTCAGAAAGATCACTTCATTCTGCATCTGCTCTGAGACCGTTACCTGAATGCATCTCAAGGAAAGTGCTGTGACATCCACAACAAGCGTTTTAGAAGCAAACCAGACTAAACAGTAGAAAATACAACAGGAAGTAAAACAGAGCACTATTTCCCTAGAGGTGGCTCTATTACAGCCTCCAGTAGTGCAAAGTACCACAGGATTACTTAGCTTCTCCTGGTTATGATTAAATGCTAATTTGGAAAAATGTACCATAAAGAAAAAAAGCAAAAGAAACCTTAGGAGCTGAGAAAAGACTCTGATGGTCTTAAAGCCAAGGCCAACTCCCAACACAATCAATACAAGCTGCTGGCTTCCTTCATTTACATTTTCCTTTTTTCATTCTTTCCTACATTCATACCTTTTTTTAAGTGAGGGGGTTTTTTCTGCAAAGCCTCCAAATTGTCCCTTCTGAGCCCAAAGCTCTCTTGGAAGATCTCCAGCTACTCTTGCTTTACATCACCTATCCTGTAGCTAAAAGGCCAGGTAAGTAGATGTCCCTTGGCGTGCCAGGAGCAGGGCCGCAGGAGCAGCATCCTGGGGTTCCCTGCTCCGGATGCGAATGGCCCGGAGCAGCCAAGACAGTCCTCACTGTTGGGTGACCATTGGCATGATTCAACCCAGCACTTCACAGGGATGCAACCAACAAGCAGATGTCAAGATACATCCCCGACCTCTGTTGAGCAACGTGTAAACCAGAAGGAATTGAAGGTTTGGGATGAAAAGGAATGAAATTCAGATTTTTTGCTCATATGAACGACAGATACTTGCTAAAGACTGAACTGCCACCAGGCAGCGGAGCCCTAGCATGAGTCTATCACACAGAAACATGAAACCAGGGAGTCTTCTGAGATAAGGAGCAAGAGAAGAGCTTCCCAGAAGACACAGTAGGAGAAGGAGTGGGATAAGATACTTTGTTTTCCGCTATGACTAATATAGCATTCAGAATAAGTGCTTCACACCCAACCTGAAAGAGGCAGAAAAAAAAATAAATCATTTGTCTGTATTAACAACCCTAAATACAGCACTTCAGCCTTCTCATTGACTAACGGCGTGATTAAAAAGTACATAAAAAGAGCAGATTTTTTGCATTTGAATCTGAACAGCAGGGATGGAAATTGTTCTATTTTCGCTGTATAAAGACTAGGAAGTCTACTGTAAGGTAATCATTTCATTTCAATTATAATTCCTAAAGAAAGAGCCCCCCTATGTATGCCTCCAAAACAACTTTTTAACTTATAACATTAAAATGCTAAGAATAATGTTGCTGCAAACCTAAGAGATGACAATGTGAAACAGTTGAAGACTCTCCTGTCAGTACTGCCGCTATCTGCTCTCAAGAGAATATATGACATTTAGTCATAGGAAGCTGTATGCAGTGGAGAAACTGCAAATAGTTTGGAATCTTACTGCAAAACTGGTTCTTTCTTTCTCTCTTCCTTTCCTTCTTTTTTTTCTGTCTACTAAAACTGCAACCAATACAATAAATTCAGAATTGGGAAGTTCAAAAAACTAACAAGAATTTTCTACTTTGAGAAACTCAGAATCAACAATTCAGTTTCTCAGTTCATTGCAAAAGTCCAGCTTAAAATCTAACCTTACCGATAATATAGTTACAGTCACAGAAATTTAAACACTGAACTGAATTAACTGACAATCTTGTCCAAAATTTTCTGGATTCTTAGCTTGTGAAAATGTTCAGTTTGGGCTTTTTTATCAATTCGAGAAAGAAGAACCTTTAAAATACTGAAGATACCCATGGGTGAAACCAGTTCCTACCAAGACGACACATCTGTGGATCCTAGTCCCTACAATCTGGAGCAAAATTAAATGTAGACCACCAATATTCTTGTAAGTTGCTTGGCTTTCCACTCCTAGGAACTTCATTGGAGGGATAAAATAATAATAAAACCTATCTTGTCTAATAGGATGTACTTGAGCAATCTCTGAACTCTGTTTCATTGTATGATGCCAAATGGACTGTGAAATTGTTTATCTTAACAGACAGTTCTGGTTTCTCTTAGAAACAGAACAAAATTTATTGGGTAATCTAAACCAAAACCACCAGATTTTATTCACTTATAGTGAAATTGCTTCTGCCGTTTCTCTGTTCACATGGCCAATAATTCATCAGAGAAGGTGAAACCTTAGCTGTCACATCTGAACCTCTGTCACACACAGAAAGTGCCAGTGCAAACTGCTGTGCTGGGAGTAAAAGGAGCTCACTAAACACTTGGCACTGACACATACCAAGACGGGCAACACATCCTCCTAAATGAAATAAAGGGCACAATCTCTGGATTTTAATTTCTGAGTCAAGAACTGACATTTTTCAGTGGCCACACTATTTTATATACTTAAATATTCAACCATAAAAATAAAACCCTAAAGCAAGTAAACATAAAAGACAGAAAGAAAGCTGTGTTTTCATCTCAACAGGACTTGAACCAAAATATCTCCAGTTTACTGGCCTTCCTCAAGGATTGTATCAGCAGGTCCCTATAGAAACGTGCAGAATAATCTCCTCTTTAGAAATACTGCACCTGGACAGTGGAAATCACAAATTGGTCTAATCCAGAGTCTAGGAACCACAAGTAGGTTATAGCAGTGACAAATGGGGTTACGAACTATCCAGAAGTCAATCTCATTTGATGTTTAGATTATTATTACAGTAACACAAGACCATAACAGAAGATAATTCAGAAACCATTGGATGAAACTCTGAAGCACAAGATCCAATATCCTTTCCAAAACTGTTAACATCAATAATGACAAATCTCCATAGGTTTAAAAAAATCCCTTTTAAAATACATGATACCTTCAAATCACTTCTTGCAAGTTATCAAGCTGATATCAGCATGATTATCAGCCCAGGGCTATAAATGAGTAAGTGTTTCCACAAACAATGCCATAAGCCCTTACAAGTTTCTTCAAATTTCGCTTTGGAAAATGCTGCCAGAAGTAATCCTGTGACACAAGACCAGTACATGGCATGAGAGGAGGAAACTTTCATAAATCCAAGCACCTCCCTCAGATCTCATGAAGTTCAATAAATCCAAGTCCAAGGAACATACCTCAGTCGAGGCATTCCCAGACATGAGTATGGACTGAAAGAAGAACTGATTGGGTGCAGCCCTGTGGTGAAGGACTTGGGGGTTCTCTTGGATGAAGAGCTGGACATGAGCCAACAGTGTGCAGCCCAGAAAGCCAACCTCAGGCTAGCAGGTTGAGGGAGGTGATTCTGCACCTCTACTCTGTTCTCGTAAGACACCACATGGAGTACTGCATCCAGCTCTGGGGTCCTCAGTACAAGAAAGACATGGATCTGTTGGAGCAGGTCCAGAGGAGGACAACAAAGATGATTAAAGGGATGAAGCACCTCTCTGAGAGAGTTAGGGTTGTTCAGCCTGGAGAAGAGAAGGCTCTGGGGAGACCTTTTAACAGTACATAAAGGGAGCATAAAAGAAATCTGGAGAGGCACTTTTCACAAGGGTATGTAGTGATAGGACAAGGGTGAATAGCTTTAAATGAAAACAGTGTGTTTAGAATGGATATTAGGAAGAAATTCTTTACTTGGTGGGTGGTGAGACACTGGCACAGGTTGCCCAGAGAAGTTGTGGATGCCTCATGTGGGAGTGTTAAAGACCAGGCTGGATGGGGCCCTGAGCAACCCAACCTAGTGAATGGCATCCCAGCCCATGGCAGGGGGGTTGGAAGTAGATGATTCTTACTGCCCCTTCCAACCCAAACCATTCTAAGATTCTATGATTCTAATGCAGAGCTGTGGCATTTGCATTCTTCTTTATTTCACTTTACTTTTTGAGGGAACATAAGAGGAAATGAAATTTGAAATTGCTAAACTGCTACAAATACCAGATGGACAAACCAAGGCAAGCTGTAAAAGATGCAGTGTGGAGAAAGAAAAAGGGGAATACTCCACGATAAATGATTCTCTGACTCGCCATCTGCCCTGACTGTCCAAGTCCATGGAAATACATGAACCCAGGAACCTCACAGCATGAAAAATAATGAAAATGGAGAGCAGATGATTTTCAGTATAATGTAAATGCCACAAATGATACTTTCTAACTTCTGAATAAACAAGTTCAAATCCAAGGAAAATTAGAAGGGAAGAGTTAAAGCGCTCTGCTATTTATTCTCATATAATTTATACAAACAATTTACAGAACATATCTAAGCAATTCTACAAGCCTTGCTTTTAAATCCATCTTCCTTTCAAATTAAAAGGAAATAACATACTTTGACTTCAAATGCATTTAAATTAGTGTCTTAACCTGAAATCTGCAATGGAAAAAAATGCAAGACCATATCTTGAAATCTTTAGGAATAAAAGCTCATCTTTTGAGCTCACAAAATTTAGACATGATTCTGGGTGAAAGAGAGGGAGAGAGGAAAGATTCCTCTTCTCAACTCCACAGAGACAAAACCATAAAACAAGTCTTTTTTTTTCCCGCAAAAGCACTGAAACATATATAAAATTTTTATTAAAAGAAGGGTAAAATTACCTGTATTTCACCAGCAAACCCCTCTATCCTGAAATGGTAATTTTTTTTCTATAGTCTCAGAAATGTAAAACTGTAGTCATGCTTTGCCAAGAATAACAATCAAAGAAAGAGCTGGTAAGGTACCTAAAATCATGGTAAGAAGAAAATATAGTGAAGAAGAAAAGGTGAAGTCCATTCAAATCACATGACAGCAGAACAAGGAGCAGAACAACAAAGTCCACCTGACCTAAATACGGATGACGGGAGAAACAGTTGACCCTTGACTTGATAACTCAGAGTTATGCATCATCCCAAAATCTTACCCCATGTGTCCAGAAGATTAAGAAATCCCTGGAAGCTACTTCTGTTACTCCCATGATTTTGCTAGCACATCAGCTGCATCAGATGTACTGCCCATCCTGTCTCCATCCCAGGGCTCAGCTGGGCTCCACTCAATGAACATACCACATTTTACCTGGTTGTTGTGACTTGGCCACGGCAAAATAAACTAAGATTAACTAAGACTGCAGACCACAGACTAAAAGCACAAATCAAAAGGTTCCTGGGCCTGGTTTCCTAATGAAAGAGGCAAATGTTAGTAACAAAACTGGTGCCATTTTCTGCAGCCCTGGAAGTCAGTTTGTCTTTCATTTAAGGGTACAGCTTCTCTCCAACTATCCTTACATTCCTAAAAGCTTGGTGTCTAGTCCAATCTAGTCTGATAGACTTGCTGTGCAGTCAGTGAAGAGAAAAAGCCATTTCCAGAAGGCAAACCATCCACAGTGGTTCAGATGAGCCTGTTATAGAAGAAGCTCAAGTGAGTAGATTAGACACAACAGGCAGTTTCTAGACAACCAACATCAGGTTAAACATGCACTACAACATCTGATTGGCAAAACACAATGCCAGCAAGTGTATCAAATACATAATCCAGCCTAGGCTTCAAATAAACCTCTCCTTGATGCACTCTGGCTCCCACAGCCAGGCAGAGCTTCGTCCCTCCCACCCCACAGGGCTAAAACTAAGCTTGCAGTCAACACAGAGATGCTAATACCAGGTACAAGAATTTTAAGAGGGATAAAAACAAAGTGTGCTGACACTTACCCTCATATCTCTGTGAACAAGTTTTCTAGTAAATATGACAACTATTTCACATAACTCCTAATAAGGAAGAATCCTTCAGGTGATTAACAGATGCTGATTAACAATGAAAACTCATTACAAGCATCACAAGTCACCTCTTCAGTTCAACGCTATCTTTACAACCATGTCTGCTTTCCTTTTGCAATCATTACATTTCACAGCAATCACTGACTGCAGTTCATTTCTATACATAACTTAGGGAAACCACCAATTTGTGAAATGGAAAATCCTCACACTTGGTGTTGCTCTCACATCATAAACTAAGTGTGCATATCTAAATTTATAAACATGTTTTATTAGCTTGGCTGTAGTAATGACACTAGAACTGCTAGAAATTAATTTCATTTGTTTGCTGTATTACTAAACATTTTTTTCACTAAACCTTCCACACCACATACCTGCCTTCAACTCAACCTTTTCCTACAGTTCAGTCTAAATTAATAACACATTCAAGAATTGCATTGCTGGAAAATATTTTAAAATGTTTTTTAAAAATTTCTACGAGAGGCCATAGCACTTCCATGATTCACACTAGGGAAGGGGTCAGAAGCAGCAGGCAAGTACAGACATAACCAAAGCTGCTGGAGAGCTTGGTCCAGGCAGCTGCTGCCCAGGGTGGAGCCCACTGCAGAAAGCAGGATCAAGGAGGGCATCCTGTGCTCACAGAGTGAGCAAAATGTGCTCAGGAAGCAAAAGGCAGTGTGAGGAATTCCCAGCCAAGAAGAAAATTCTGTGAAGGCTAAGAGCAGCCTCGAGTTGGCCTTCCCACCCACCCAGGAGCACTTCAGGAGCTGCCAGTGGGATCCAGGTAGCTAAAGCAGGTGCTGATGTGGCTGCTGGCCAAGAGCCTGCCACGCTGTATTTGCATGGAAGCACCATGCTGGGCATCTACAACAGACTGTCTTCTGGAAAAAAAAACAAAAAAAACCAACGAAAACAGGAGGTGGATAGAACTCTCTTCCAGCTGGAAGACATCTAGAGTCATAGGTTTGATACTCATGGTGGATCTACTCATGGCCAAATCAAAGTTCTACTTCAAACAAAAATATCAGTATGGTTTTCCATAGTCTGCGTAGCCTAATTTAGGGGATCTGAACTGGATGGGTGGCCAAGATGAAGTAACTGGCTGGACCACTGGACTCAAATAATAGAGGTCTGTAGTTCAGTGTCCTTGGCTCATCACATATATATTGTGACAAGGGATCCTAAAAGGTCAGGACTGAAACTGTTGCTGTTCAATCACAACCTGAATGGTGGGATAAAAACCAGCCTCACTAAGTTCATAATTTACACCAGTTTAGAAGGGACAATGGATATTCTGGAAAGCAGGGCTACTCTTCGGAGGCACTGCAATATGAGAGAAGAATGTCTGACATGAAAACAGTTGACAAGGACCACCCTTCAACAAAGACAAATATCAAACCCTGCACTGGGATTTGCTATTCATCAGTATGGGCTGGGGCCCAGTGGGAGCAGCTCAGGAGAAAAAGTCATAGCAGTTCTGGTAAATAACAGAGCACAAGCCAGCAGTGTGTCCATGCAGTGGTGATGGTGCATCACACACTGGGCTACACCACCACAGGGGTAGACAGCAGGCAAAGGGAAGGGAGGCCACATCCAGGATAGCAGGCCCAGATTTAGACTCCCCAGCTCCAGTGCCATGAACTAATGACAAGTCATGTCTATCTAGTAAAACTGTCAGAGGGCCCAAGCATACAATGTATGAGAAAATAAGGGAACTGGGTTTATTTAGATTGGGAAGAAAAGGTTAGTCCTGGCAGAAGGCAATCTCATTGCAGTCTTTCCACCTAAAGAGAGCCTGTATAGAAGACAGAGCACTGAGGCAACCATCATGAGTGGCAGCAAAAGCAACCTCTGTTAAAACTATGTGAAAACTCATGGCCTTAAGTGTGGTTAAGCACTGGAATAGGCTTCCCAGAGAGATTTTCTCAATCAGTTTGGACAAGGCCTGGCACAACTGGATTCAACACCGAGGTTAGATCAGGTTTAAGCAAAGGATAGGCTAGAGGACCTCCCAGTCTAAAAGTTTCTGCAATTTTCTGATATTCTTAGAAATACAGATTGTTGTATGTTCTGAAAAATCAGACCACAACATTTCTGTACATTTTCTGTCTTTATTTCTTTGGGCCTCTGTTCCCCATCTGCAATGTGTTATTAACATTAACATCAGGGAAGGAGTCCAAGTCCAGATTCAGATTCCTAAACGTAGGTGTCTCCATGTGAGCCAAACACCTACGCTCCCCACATGCTCAATGAACATCTGAAAAATCAGTTCCCTCCACACTGGCATATAGGGCTCCCCAGCATATTATGTCCCCTGTGACATCCTCAAGGGACTGACACATATGACAGAAATTATGCATGGACTGATACTCCTCTGCAGTTCTAGCAGGAGACTGGATAGGCAATGCTGGGGCAATATGAAATGGCCCTGATAGCCCTTCAGCTGACCAAATACATGTTTGCACACAGAAACTCCTGACATTAAGCCCACATGTCTACACTTGCAAGTCTCAATCTGGGACTGAATCCTAACCATAATTTACACAGCTCTTTAGGGTTGCGATGAAAACAAAGTAAGATACAGTGGAAGGTGAAGAGCATCAAAGGAATCCCAGTTAAATATAATGGAATTTATCCTGCTTTTAAAATATGTTAGAAAATAGTGAATCGGTTCACAGTAAATGAATGACAAAGGAAAAGCGAAGTAATGAACAGTCCCAAAATACTGTGCTTTGAATAATAAAGACCAGGCAGAAATGCTACTGCTACTACTAATGATCATATAATTAAAGAGTACTTGATAATGCAGAGTGGACAGACTAGATTCACACAGATATTTCCTTAACTTGCAAGTTTTTTTTTTACTTTCTCACCTTAATCACACTCTTTTAATGTACTTTCAGTGTGCAGTGTTCCAAGCACAGTCATAAGTATATGAATACTAAAGAGTGAAGTTTTCAAAGACACTCAGTGTTGGATTAACATTTCTCTCCCTGAAGACCAGGGTAATTTCTTTATGCTTTTGACATCTTCCTCCCGCTCCTCCCCTCCCTGGCTTCAGATTTATAATGCAATTTTATACAGCCTTACTTTTTCTTCTTGAAATCATTCTTGCATCTTCATGAATTACATCCATAACATAATGTTCTGAATACCTATTTTAAAGAGTTTCTTTTGTCCTAATAGTTCATACAAAAAATTGGTTGAAGCTGGCAACACTCCAATAAAATGCACATTCAGTTACTCCATTAAGGAAAAAAGTGAATCTTTTGCATATGCACTACCCTACAATACAAACTAGCAAAAAGCTGTTAAATACTGTCATTATTTTATAGCACTGATATAATTTTCGACCAAATACCCTAAAATGAAGGGTTTCTTCAATGCATGAAATAAAAGGGCTCAACCTTAAAAATTATAATTTGTCAGCACTGTAGTATTTTTTCAGAAATTATTTTATTTCCTATCATATTAAATAACACAAATTGACAACAACTCTACATGCTGAATGCACCCAGATGCATTTTCTGACTGTAAAGAACCAGTGGTATAATGTGGCAAGAGATTGGTATTGTGCTCATTAGATCACTAAGCAGCGGCGCTTACAGAATATTTAACTAGACTCTACAAAGATATTCAAATGTAGCTGTCAGAATGTACTTTGAAATTTTCCATCTAATACAAAAATGCAAGAGATGAGAAATTATCTCCCTTTAAAGGAAAAAGTTCAAGGTGAATGTTACCTGATTAACTCACTTTGTTATTAATTAAATTCAATAAAAATGCCAAATATGACATGCCATCCTTTATTAGCATTTCTGCAGAAGTAAGAACTACGTTTATCATTCAGCCAACAAAATTTAGTCCAAATTAATGAAATATCAAAGAATAATAATGTAGTGGAGAAAGGAGTTAAGTTCAAAACATGACACTGAAGGAAGAAAAAGCAGTATCTGTTAGAGAGATTTATAAAGAAACTAAGGAAAAGTATTACTATGCAATTTGGATGTATTTATTTATATATAAAATATATATGTATATATATATATATAACCCTATCACATACTCTGTATGAACTGCATGGTATAGATATAGTAATTTCTTTAAAAATGCTTAAGATATTTTGAGGGGAAAATGCTCATCTAAGAACAATATGACATCAGAAACATGGTTCCTTACTGTCCTTCCAGTCTCAGTTGGAATCTACTTTTTAATTTAGTCATGCAATTCTTACCTCCTACCACATGGTACAAAGATATGTTTATCTCTAATATGAATTTTCCAAGAAATAGAACTGGACAGTACATGTCTGAGAAGTCACTCCAGTTCCCGCATTTGTATTAGCCACTGACCCCTCAGTAGAGAAGACATATTTGCTTTAGCATGGAAAGTGAGCAGCATTTCCCCATTCAATCTGGACATTAATAATGAAGATTAGCCCTGGGAAATTTGTATCTCTCTTGCTCTGCCAAACATTTGGGGTATAAGCATGGAACTACAGCCTTTGCAAGTGTCTTCTTTAAACAGTACAGAAATGAATACTATGAATTTTCCATACCAATCTATATTTCCATGTAAATGGAAAATTAAATTAGTTGAAAATATTCTTTTTTAATCTCAAAATACATATTCCCCAAGAAAATATATTCCCAGTAGAAGGCACTTTCTATGGTACAGCTGCCTTCCAGCATCAGGACAAAACAAGAAATCACCAGGTATTTGAGCACAAGTAGTAATACAGAAAGATTTCCTTCACAGTTTAGCAAGAATTAATGTCTGCTTAATCTAAAAGCATTACTAAATCTGTGACTTACCAGAAAGCTATAACGGGTATTAATTGATGTCATCTGTACACAGGGAAGAATCCATTTGTGACCCACATGTCATGAAAATCAGCATAATTACACACTTGATTGTTCGGGTGATTTTTTCATTAAATTAGGAGTTCAAAGTGTGACTACAGATTCATCATTTGATTAGCTTTATCTCATGGTAGGCATTTCCTTCCAGCTAAACTCAGGGACCAATGCTGGGAGTTAATATGTACATACAAACTGTGAGACACACAAAGGACATTAAAATTGGAAATATGACATTTATCAAGTTTTGGAACTGGTAATCAACCAGAAGGTACCAAACAGCTACAAAATTATACTACCTTGCTGGAATATAAGAAATAGCTCAAGCAGGAAGAATGGTACCCTCAAAGGACCAAGACAACCATCAGGAGAAACACTAAGAAACTCCACACCACCCCTACTCAAGGACTGAGATAGTGGCAGCCTCCAGAAAAAGAAAAACCTCAAAAAATGTGATATTTGATACAAAACATAAACATGCCTCAAGCTAAACAGTTATGAAAAATGTTCCCAGTAAATTTATCCATGAGACAAATCCATCACTCCCATGAAGCACAAAACAGATCATATTCGGGAGACAGAGAACTGTATTCCCTCATGGTGCAAGTAATTTGGGAGGCACCATGGTATTTACTTAGGGAATGACTAATTAGGTATGAAGACAAGGGAAGCAAAAAAAAAAAAAAGGAGAGGGCCTCCTAATGTGCTAGAAATATAACAATTTTTAAAAATGCATGAACTGCAGCTAGAAACATGGTCTCAGGGAGAAGCCAGGGACACGTCAGGATTCAGCTTCAGCTCTCAGAATTAATGGCATGTGAAAAAGGGCTTATTTGTCACCTTGCCAAACACTTGGACATCACTGAAGTAACGATGAGGCTGCAGAAGAAAAGGGCAAAGTGGCAAAAAGGAATTACCCCTATTAAGGAAACTTCCCTGTCCAACCATCCAGGAGCCACTCTGGCAGTCACATCCACACAACCTGAGCTGGGACTAAAGCCCCTTCACAGCTACACACACCACATTCACGCGGTCAGACCAGGTTTCCTTACCAGCTCGATCCCAGGCTTCTCAGACATCCCAAGCCTTCAAACAGTTTAATCTAGGTGCAATAACTAAATAACAATAACAGCTCAAGTTGGTGCTCCCGAACAAAGGAAACCCTGAGTCTTTATACCCTCACAGTCTTAGCACGAGAAAGTCTGGAGTAATCTGCTCCTGTTGTGTCTCTGAGTGCCTGGTCACCTGGCTGGGACACATCCTCTTGCCTAGGGCTCAGGCTCCTGTCCCCCAGAGCTCAACCTGAAGCTGGCACTGCAGCTTGCACACCAAGCTACCTGCACTATAGGTATTCCTCAACACCCTCTTAATCAGTCCAGCATGCACTGTGGGAAAGAGGGGCAGGTATCTGGCCCCAAGATGGATGGTGGGAAGGGAGAAGAAGGCTTCCTGTGAAGAGGGAGAGCAGGAGCACTCTGCACTTTGACTGAGTGTCCAAAAATATCTGTCAGAAAAAGTAGCATGAATTTCTATCCCCTGCCCAAACACAGTCACATATCCCTGTACTAATAAAAACCTTCCAGAATAAATGCCCTCACACTTGGGACATTTAAAACGAGGACCCACAGTCATAATGTAAGAAATCAGGAAGATCATTAAATGACCTGCAAGGTCAAGATAATTATGATCACGGATAGTTATGACTTCATCATGTACTCAAAAAACTCAGGAACTGAATTATTTCTATTTAAAAAATACACCATTCAGCAGGCTTCTGTACACCCACACATGCACTTATCCAATGTACCACTACCCAAACAGAATAAAAATGTATTTTAACAGATCTTGCACAAAGTCAAAACATAATTCCTTTTACAGACATATTAGTTCACAAATCTGCTTTTTCATTCAGCTTAGACTGCTAGAATCTCTTATGGACATCTATTACACACATCTGCCAAATCCATAATTTGCTGCTTGACAGTAAGTAATAAATACATAATGCAGACATGTATTTGTCCCTTTCAAAATTCAGCTGAAATCCATTTCTTTAGATAAGAACATGACCTGTCCAAGTCACCTTCCAAAATTCAGAAAATCCCTCTCCACAGAGGCATGCACTCCAATCTTCGAATCCTGGCTCCTACTTGAAACAGGAGCTATGTACATCCAAGCATTTGACATTAAGACAGGAATTTATGACAGCTTTGAGTGCCATTGGCATGTGGAAGTGCCATTCATAAAGCAGACAATCATGGCAGGGCTTACTGTTCAAGCAGAACCAGAGGACACCAAGACCCATAATTAAAATTTTCAGAAGGAAAATCCCACACAGGCTGCTCCTGAGCCCAGAAAGCATTTCATTTTAAGCTGTTTAACCTTACATGGTATCTATTAGCCTGGAGGGTGGTGGGTTAAACCAATGGTGAACTTCATACCTTGCAAACAGTTACACTCAAATTGTCTCCTTAAATTTACTTCTAAGCAGGGATGTTGATACTGAGACAAAAGTTCATATAAGGAAATATCTGGCTCTGTATTGCTTAAAAATGTAACCGTTGCCTTTTGAGGCTAATGTAGCTAGAAAGAGGTCTGTACTATACAACACTTTTAAAACCTCATGGATACCAGCCCTCCTGATTAGTGCTTCAATTTCATAGTCAAATGGAGGTCACTGCAGTAGGTGTTTTTCAAAGGAAATTATTAGTATGGAGAAGAATGTAGGGAGGATTTGCAAGAGATGAAAACAAATGACACTGGCCTTGCAATAAAAATTCTGAGTGCAGCAGGGAGGGGAAGATGTATCATCATTAGCTCATTTACCGGTTGTGAACTAGCAAGGGCTCATATCCATGAATCTTTTCACGCTGCATGCACATTTTTAAGAAGGCAGCAAGCTCTAGCACACACCCATGAGATCAGACCCAATGATCACACAAGTAATATGCATCCAGAAAGAAAAATAACAGCTGAAGTTTGCTAGCTGCCGTACTGCTGAAGTCTGTCGCACTTCAAATGGAGCAAGAGCCATGGCAGACACCTCCAAAAAACGAGCTGTGCTCTGTTGAGGGAACTCTCCCACTGGCAGAGATAGAGTACTGCTGGGCAAAATTAGAATCACAGAATCCTAAAACGGCCTGGATCAGAAGACACCTTAAACATGCCTTCTTTAACTAAAGATCTAGTTCCAACCCTCTCATTGTGGGCAGGGATGCCACTCATTACATTAGGAGTGAGATCAGTGAAGTACATAGCCCTAGAAAGTTCTGACCCAGAAACACGCAAAACGATCCATGTAGGAAAGCATGAGGACATGCTTGGAGTTCTTGTAGCTCTTGGCCTTCCTACCCACATAAAAACAAGGTTGGATTTTCAAACTTACCAAAGAAAAGGCTTAAGAAGTCTGACTTTCAGTAGCACTTTGTGTTCCTTCATTACATGGCGTACTCTCAAGAACAGCAGGAACACAGTAAGGCTGACGTTAATAAAAGAAAAGAGAGACACTGGGTACACACTAGGCAAGACCTTTCAGTGAGAGCCACCACTCCATCTGCTACCCCTGTAAAGAGAAGCCTGCAGTCATAAGAAGAGAGGAAGAGATCACTGCAAGAGACAATGCAAGGGTCTAGCAGCAATGCAACATGAAGATTTATTGGTCTTGTTTTGAGAATAAAGGCAGAAGACATCACAGTGCTGGGACTAATCAAGGAGTAAAGACTTAAGGATCATGCAAAGAAAAGAGAAGAAAGAGCAAGCAGAAGGAGGAGGAGATGGTGTCGGAAAAAGAAATCATCCTCTGTGAGGACATTTTCTTGTTAGGAGATGTAAAATAAAATAGTGGCATTTACAACAAGACACAGAGACAGTTAACTTCTTCCCCCATGCTCAGTCACTTCTCCTTACATAGGAACAAGATTGTGCTGGCAAGGAGGAGAAGACAGACCCTGCAGAATGGACCAGTCTTGTGACTGGTTCACTACATTTGATCTATGACAAGAGGCATTTGGATTTACAGATGAAATTAAAAGCCTAAACCACACCAACAGAAGGCTCTTCAACATTCAGAGGTGGCAAACTGACTGTGAGCACATCTCTATTTTCAGTGGCATTTTATCTCTGGCTCAACTCTCCATCTACACAACAGTAGATGGAGACTGAAACACTGCTTTCACAAAGGGCTGAGTTCAGTAAAGCTAATCCCATTCCAAAACACTCAGTCAGATATTTAAACCCCACTGGCTTCACTGGGTTAAAATCACTCAGCTGAATCAGGGCCCAATGCTGGTGGCAGAGAGAATAAGAAAACACATGACAGACAGACAGGAAGAGAGGACACACCAGGGTATGTATGAATTTGCCAGAGAAGGCTTTGGAAGGGAATAAGAGACAGAATTTTAAAATGGGAGAAAGCTTTCTAGTTAATTGAAGATTAAGAAGAAGTAGAAATAGGAAGTGCCACACAACTGAAGGTATGACAGGTTCACAGAAGAAGGCAGGAGATTACTTATAGTTTTACACAATTCAATTAATTCTTTTTAATCTTTTTATACACATTGCAAACAAGATCTCTCTATCCCATGAAAATTACCTTTTAAAGGCTGGGTAAATACATTAACTAATCCTAAAATCCCAGAAACCCCTAATTTAATTTTATTTTATTTTAGAAAACAAAAGCCAAGCAGGGAAAAGCTCTGTAAACAGTTTTGACCTTCAGAGAGCCTGGCTTTCTCTTTATTCATTCCAAAAAAGAAATACTGCTTCAAGCAGCTAAGGGAAAAAAATGGTCATTTAAATAGAAATGGCTATACACCTCATTTGCAGTGACCAAAAGGATGCACCCTAAACATTCGCATTACACAAAACCCATAGAGCAGACAACTGGTACCAGTACCTAGAAATAAAATCAGGTGGGAGATAAAGCTCTCACTTATTTTTATATTTTTTCTGCAAAACAATTTTAAAAGCAGTCTAAAAGCATCCATCAAGACACGGCAGTAAAAGCAATTTTGATGATGGCTCTGAGTTTACTATTGACAGTTACTTAATTGCTACCATCTTTTCATGTGCTTATTGCCAAATAT
>NW_008676356.1:238342-244601 GCF_000695815.1 Acanthisitta chloris
AGCACCCTGCACCAGCAGCAGAGCAGACCCAATGGGTGCTTGTACACCCATTTCAGACATCATGGAGGGACCAAGACCAGCCTCAATGCCCATCGTTGCCACACAGGTTCTTGTCACTGCCCAACTCCGCGCTGATGGGCAAGGGACCTCGTACTTTCCCAACTTTCCCATCACCACCACTGCAACACAGACATCTGAAATGTGTCATTTTATTTTAAAAGATTGCTTTTTCAGAGCAGAATATCCAATGAATAATACAAATATGGTGGATTATTTCCTTCTCCTCATTTTATAGACAGATACACAGGAATTTTGATTACTGCCTGAACAGTTCCTGTTTCACCCTAATACAGGGTGAAATAATCCAACCCATCATGCTCAGCAATACAGAAATCTCAATTAACAATAAAATAGAAATTTTAATTCATCTAGGAGATTCTTCATGAGAACAGAAGTTCTATTGCTTACTGCCCTGTGCCCATTCAAGAGAGAAACCATATCTAAATAAATAACTGGAGATGAAAATGCCGATGCCTCCCAGGGTGAAGAGCTCTGAAGGCAAATTGCAGGAAGGTTACAGGCTGTGGATATTGCATTGATGGAAAACATGGTCTGGAGGATTTTGAGTTGAAGTTTCAGGACAATAAAACTCAAATGAAGCAGCTGCTGCCATGATATAACAACTGGAAAGACAAATACTTTTTTAAAATATATTTCTTTTTCATCTGCAATACTATACATTTTGCTGCCATGACAACTAAACATTTTCTGCCCATCTGTATGTTGACAGAATAGATATATACATCTGTTCATGAATCTTGTTTTTAAAAGACAGATAATATTTTCACAACTTTTGTATGTTTTTAAAGCTCACTTCAGAATGAAGCAGAATATTGCCATTTCTCTAAAATAGTGGACCATAAATCACACCACACAGGCAGTATGTTGCCCAGGAGACACCCTTAACATCACTCATCACCACCACAAATGAAAAAGTCAAAACAGAGGCTGGTGACAAGGACTGGGGAACATTACCTTCAGCATATGTTCCCCTCCCATGTTGCATTTGCTTATCATCATTAACAATATCACTACCTAGTGAGCAACTGCCTTACTGGCTGATTAGAAACACAAACCTGTTTTCACATGAAAAAGGACAGTATATGAATGATTAGGGACAGGGAGGTCTATTTAATTGCCATGTAGCTTAATTATGCCTTAAAGTCTTTGCAGTATCTTCCATCCAGAAGTCTTTACATCTTTAGAACATATAACTCAATAAATAAATGAAGTAACTTCAGTGATACCAAGCAACTTGACAAACAATGTAGCATCAACAATCTTTGTGTTTGCCTAGACCTTAGGCATTTCCATTAAATAAAATATCCTTTCCTGCACTACCAAGCCCTAATTATACAGCCATGCCAGGCTATGACACTGGCACATGAGATTATTTCCAACCACAATAGATTCGTGAAATATTTAGGAAGATTTCCAGCCCTGTGCTTAGCTCCAGATTAGTGAAAACCCCATCCAACTGGTTCTGGAGTTAAAGCACTACAAGGTGAAGACAACAGGGGTTTTGATGGGGAATAGCTTGGAATTTAGATGAACTGGAAAGAAAGACACTTCCACAAGAAAAATAAAACCAAAAAAATCCAAGAAAAAAACAGAGAAGGTCAAACACCACATGAAAGGCAGGAAAGCTTAGCAACAGCTTGTGGGGTAGAAGTCAATAAGGTTATTGAAACAGAGCAAAAACTGGGAGGAATATGAGATGGCAGAGCATCCTTCCCTAAAAGAACTACTACCTTTTACACCACATAACACAGCAAACGTTTTGGCAAGGCAGTGAAGCCATGCTAGACGCATTCCTTCAGCACATTTTTGAGCCAAAATACCACGTGGTGCAGGCAGCATTAATCTGCTTCCCCAGCTTCTGCGTGCTGCCTCAAAATGCCTGGCCTCAAGCCCAAAACCAGGAATTAGTTGCTCAGATTAATTCCTGTCACCTCTCTGGTGAGCTTCATACTGGATTTAAAACAAGGGCACCGTGGCAGTGCTCCTTACTGACACGGAAAATACTCTAAGCCAGCAACTTAGCTAGCCGTTGCCAGAACTGTTTATTTAGGTAAACAAAAAGAGAAGCTTGGAATAGGCTCTGGCTGTGCTTTGCTCTCGTCTACAGCTTTCCTACCTTACCACACTCCCATTGCATGCAGCAAACCATGGCATGGACACAGAAGCTGCACATTCCTGGCATGCTTTGCTGCCTACTGTCCCACTGCTGGGCATACTGGGCTGGAGGTCCTGTTGCTTTCCAGGGGATAATCCAGGATGAAAATTCTGGTTCTGGTTAATAACACAGCCCCATCTCAGCCCATGCCCTCAATAAATTATTTACAGTACCACAGCAAGTATTACCTGTTTCAGGAACACCCAAGAGGCTTTGTCCCCACAGTGCCTGAGTCCACCAAAATGATCTCACATTGTGTCTTAAAAGGAATGCTTTCCAAGGCAAAGCCCAACAGCCCTTTCCATCTATGGCCATCAGCTTCACAACTGGGAAGAATGGCAAAATAAATTCTGTAGCTGCATTTTTTACCCCTTTTAAATGATGCATCATATGACTACTTGCAGCACGGAGCTACAGCCAGGCCGTTGGCCAGGTCAAATGGAGACAGCGATTACGGTAGGCAGGGTGCAACAGTAAGGATTTGTCTCACTTGATACTGAAATTTTCTTAGCATTTTGTTTCCAACCTGCACTGCAGTAAGCCAGGTTTTGAAGCATCACTTACCCCTGGAAGGCTGAAAGGAATGATCAGGCGACCTAAGCACACAGCTGTTGGATATGTCCAGTGCAGTGAATGTAACATTTCTACAGTTAATTATTTGGAATAAATGTACAAGCTTAACTAGGTCACCATGATGCTACAGTTCTCCTGGCAGATTAGACTGGAAAGAAGTGACTCCTGAAGTCCTGAAGGGACTTCTCCTTTAACACCCTCCAACTCAAAATACCAAGTGACTGCATTACACAGTTGCTGCAATGCATTTTGATATGTGTTTCCATCAAAATCACTCATAGCATTTTAAAGCCATTAATCATGCAAGCATTGCAACCGGCACAAAACTGCCTTTGACAATATGATGATCATTAGACTTATTGTACGGACAGGTAAAGCGAGGCATGAAAAGGTTAGTCATGCTGCCAGAGGGATTCTATCTCTCTCTCTGTGACATGTAGTAAGCAGCTTTATCCATCTGATTGTTGCTCTTACTTGTGATTTCAGCTCGAGGCTCAGGGACCCACACCATAAACACCACATAGCAAATAAGCCTTCTAATCAGCTAACACACAGAATCCCCATGTTAGCACATATCTTGCTTGCTCCATCACAGCTGCCTCTTCCACACCAAAACCAGGACAAAGCAGTAGCTCTCGCCACGGGTTGTTTCCAAGTCATTCCTCCTACGCTTTGGCCACAATAACCCCATACAGCACTACAGGCTGGGGGAAGAGTGGCTGGAAAGTGGACCAGCAGAGAAGGACCGGGGGGTGCTGGTCAACAGTGGCTGAACACGAGCCAGCAGTGTGCCCCGATGGCCAAGAAGGCCAACATTATCCTGGCATATACCAGCAATAGTGTGGCCAGCAGGACTAGGGAAGTGATCGTCTCTCTGTACTTGGCACTGGCCAGGCCACCCCTCGAGTACTGTCTCCAGTTCTGGGCCCTTCACTTCAAGAAAGACATTGAGGGGCTGGAGCATGTCCTGAGAAGGCCAATGAAGCTGGTGAAGGGTCTGGAGCACAAGTCCGATGAGGAGAGGCTGAGGGAACTGAGGTTATTTAGCCTGGAGAAAAGAAGGCTCAAGGATAGCCTTATCATTCTCAACTACTACCTGAAAGAAGGCTGTTAGCCTTATCACTCTCAACTACTACCTGAAAGAAGGCTGTAGCCAGGTGGGAGATTGGATCCTAGGCAACTAGTGACAGGACAAGAGGACAGTTTCAAGCTGCACCAGGCCAAGTTGAGGTTAGACATTTAGAAGAATTTCTTCACATTAGACACTGGAATGGACTGCCCAGTGAGGGGGTGGAGTCAGCACCCCTGGAGATGTTTAAGGAGAAACTGGACATGGCACTTAGCGCCATGATCTAGTTGACACAGTGGCGTTAGGTCAGAAGTTAGACTTGATGATCTCATAGATAATTTCCAAACTGATTCATTCTGTGGTGGCGTTAGGTCACAAGTTAGACTTGATGATCTCAGAGATAATTTCCAAACTGATTCATTCTGTGATTCTGTGATTCCATCCTGCTAAAATGACTTCTGGTTTATCAGAACAACTCTCCATCAAGCAACCTCTGTAAAATTACAGATTTCCTATATTGACAAGTACATGTGGCTCAGTATTCATTCCAATGACATGAATTATACCACTGCAGCTCTGTGCATGGATGCTCTGAAACTCACAGGGCCACAAGCAGGAAAAGGGCAATCTAACCCTTTGCTTTGTACCTGATTCCCTTCTGTACCTCCACTGAAATGCCTAGTGTTTGCAGGGCCCATAAATCCAAACAGGGAATTGATCCCCCCACTCCTTTTCTCTAAAGAAAGATGTTCTTCTCTCATCACTTTCTTGAACTGGCTTACCAAGTGGCTATGGGAAAAAACAGAGTCACTTGAGGGAATGTGATAGGAAACACCAATTGGGACCAGGAATGGGCTGCCTCTGTTTTGGCCAGAGGAGATATATGACAAGTTTAAAAGGAGCTGGGAATCACAGCCTTATTTTATTGAAAAGATGGGATTCTTCAGAAGCAATTCAAAAGCTAATAAAGTAAAAGCTTGTTGAGTTGTTAATTTGTTTATTGAGGCTTTTTTCTGAATAAATCAGCCCTTTAGGGACCCCACTGGGAAGGTGGCATCCAAAGGACTAGAGAAAAGAGATCACTGCTCCTTTGCCATAGGTTCCAACCCCTCCAGGGACTTCCCGGAGGAGTCCAAACCCTCTTGTCAAAGTGGACTGGATTACAATTGACAGTATTATTTCTGACCACGTTCAATGTCAAAACAGATCTTCCAACTGGTATCAGAGGAGTTTTAATTTGTGGGTACAGAGAAACAGATTTTCTGAGAATTAGCTGGATTTTATCTTTGCCAGTGACAGATTAATGTTCATTATGAAAGATTAAGCAATTAAAGGAAATCCCCATGAAAGAGCTGAAACATATGCAAAAAGTTTTAAACACTTGGATGTTTACACAAATACAACAGGAACCCTTCTGTGCTCCTAACAATACAGGAGTTCAGCACTTTGCCACACGGCAATGGCTACAGCCAACAACATCCACCAGCCAAGTAGTTTTTTCCACTTCCAGCATCAACAAAGTCAGTCTTTAAAGTTGAGATAATTCTGACATAATTCAGATATTACCTTCCATTTTTAGCAAGAAACTGCAATGGGTTTTGATAATAAATTGATGGAGGGGCAAACTTTGGAGTCAGCAGTCAAAAATTCATTAGCTCACATTTATTAAACAGATTTTGCCATTTACCCTTAGCCAGCATAGCTAAATGCCAGTCCTGTTCTTGTCTCCTAGACAGCCCCTATCTCCTTTCCAAATATCACCACAGGCACAATCTTCCTTTTTGATTATTTTGCCTTTCTCCAGAAGGATGCTCTGTACCTCAGAAATGGCTTGCTGTCCACACTGAACTACATGTCCCTAAAAGGAAGATACCTCATTGAAGGCAGAGCCACAGTGGAATGCAAAGCAGTCACACACTTGCAAAAAGCATCACATCTCATTAGCAAATGCCTGGTGTAACTACTTATCATGGAGATGAAGACATAGTATTAATTTGTAAGTACAGAAGGCACAGAATGCTCTGCCATATCCTGGTACTTTAGGAGTAAAAATCACACATTAAATGTTTGTTAGGTTTTCAATGGAAGCTGTATCAGTTGCTCATGTGGGCTGAAACTGCTGTATTCAGGATTACCCTAAAGAAAAGGATGAGGCAAGTGTCTCTGAAGAGCACTGCTGGGAAAGGTGAAAGCAAGGGAGGCTGCTCCATACTGTGGCCCCCACAGCCACTACAGCACTCAGCACCACCCAAGAAGAATGAGCCCCAAAGGCCAGCTGAGGTTTCTCTCCAATTCCCCTCCAGCTGCCAGCAGTCCTGAGAACCATGGCCAGCCCTGCATTGGGCCATACTGATGGTACTTGTGACTATCCAGTGCTCTTT
>NW_008676356.1:244626-263384 GCF_000695815.1 Acanthisitta chloris
GAAGCTGCATTAATCAATGATGATGGAGTGGACCTGCCATCATCTAAGAGTTACTGCTTAATGACAATTAAAGCAAAGAAAAAAAACAAACACCCAACTAATACAGCCAGTGGAAGCAGAGCAGCACAAAGCAGTTTATCCTTACAGACCACCTCAAGAAGAAACCATAAAATCCAGTCATTTTAAAACCAGCTCCAACACCCTGTACAGTGTGAAAAGGGTGGTCTCGTGTAGAATAACATGCCAGGAGTTTGAAAAATCTGTCGCATCTGCCACTATATGCTATGGTCAAGAACAGCTTCATCATAGAGATGTTGAATACCTGAAGTTCCTACTGTTTTGAATTAATTTCTGCATTGTCATTCCCGCCCTTCCCCCCCGAAAAAAAAGAAAAAAACTCAAACTATTAACTTATCTGCACCTCTCACACCCTTTCAGTAAAACGGGAAACCACACAAACACTGCACATCAAAGAGCTTCCTTCATTAAAATGTGGAAAATAATTTGTGTACTTTAGATGAAAGGTGTTCTGGGACTGTGAAGTATTCTGGCAAATTTAATTAAATCCCATAGTTATTCTCTTATAAAAATAAAGCTTTTGGGGGAAAAAAGTTATTAAAAATTTAACTGATTCACAGTAATGGTTTGGTTTTTTCTTCTTGCAAAATCTTTACCTTATAAACTGAACAGTGCTGAGAAGTAGAAAAAACTATTTTTAATAACCTATGTGTAAAGCTACACTTCCAGAACACAAATTTCAATAAAACTTTCCAATGAAGATGAAAAATCCCCAAATAAAGATGCATATAATTCATTACAAGCTGCAATGATCTAAAATCAGAAATCAATTCGCTATGCATATTTTAGGAAAACTGAAACACTGAAGGCTTCAGTTGTGAAAGATGGGCAGATCTTGCCATCATATTGTGGAAGCACAGAGCTATGTTGAAACCACATACAATCAGATTACTCTGATGCCAATGTAAACACTTCCTCATAATTAGTTTCGACATAAATTAAAGCAGGAAAGTTTAATTTCATTGCTTATAGTCACTAGAATGATTATTTGTCAGTGCTAATGGCCATGAGCTTAGGTTTATAACTAACGACTGATTTGCATTGGCAAAAGCAGTCATCTAGCTTGAGACTGATTTGCGCATTGGCAAAAGCAGTCATCTAGCTTGAGCCACACACCAATCTTAGTATCCCCTTAGCCTCAAAGCTGCACACCTCTCCAGCCCAGCATCCTGAAGAACTGTCACTTGTACACGTACAGTGAGGACATTTTGCTCAACTCCAAGACAAAAATATCATGAAAGTAACTGAAAAGCATTTCCTAAGAGAAGTAGCTTCAGGCTGCCTCTCTCTCAAGGGGGATCATGGTAACCAGACTGTCTCAAGTGGGTAACAGCTGCAAAGTTGAGATGTAGCTGGCTACAAAGACATCTAAGAGCAAAAAATCAACACATGTATCTCAATGGAGGGGCAGGTAAGCTCCATAGCACATCCTGATGCCTCCAGTCATTTAGACAGGGGATGTACTGGAGGGTACCACAGCTCTCTGCAGACCCACGCTCCCCATCCTGTTTCTCTTACTCCTGATACAGGGAGCATGGAGGAAACAAAGCACAGTCCTACACCTTCACACACTTTCAGTCTGATGGTACACTGCAGCAACACTTGTGACAAACTTTTAAGCACAGCTGAACACATCTACCCCTTTTTTGTTAGCCATGGGCAAAATGATTGGGCCAATGGAAGCACACAACTTAACTCTGAGAAACGTAAAAATGTATTTGTGCAACCACCTAGTGCAAACCAACTACAATGAAAATGCCCCCCCCACATGCACCCCCTTTGGCTTTCTCTCAGTTATTTCTTATTGGCATCACTTCAGTGCTAATAATACACCATAAGTGTATAAAATGAAATAAAGATGTTTACATTAAACAGCAGACTACAGATTAAAAGAATCTGTTCTATGAGCTATAGTAGCTCATCTCCAAACATCTTTTTCCACGTAAACATATAAACAGGAATAGAAAGAGATCTGAGAGTTGAAGGATTTTAAAACTTTATTTTATTTTTACCTTGTTGACAAAGACAGAACAAGTTCCAAGACTTAAACACTGAAATTAGCCAAAGAGCCTTAAAATATGACACCATTTTCTAGCAACGAGAGCAATGAAAGCTTGGAAGAGCTTTCCAAGCAACAGCCTGATTCACCCTTAGTTGTAGCCCCTGAACTGCAAACAGCTTTGTAAAAAGTACCCTTTAATTCAGCTTCCAACATAAATCCTGTAGCCTGCCTATATGCTCAAGCAAGAAAAGAGATACGTAGACTTATATTTTCTTTCAGTAGAGTGTTACCGCTCCAAACCAGCTCCACAAATTCCAGATTAACTCTGTCCAGTTCTACTGCTCCCCAAAAAGCCACACAACCTGCTGCAACGGTCAGACAGCAGAATATGTCCTCAATTTTATTGGCCACTGAAGACTCCTCTCTCTCTCAGACTTGTTACAGGAAGGGATTAGGGAGTACACCAAAGTGGCTACATGCAATCTTGGACACTGTCCAAGCATCCTCCTCTGTACATCCCAGGAAGAGAGGACTGCTTGTATTGCCCTCCACATGCTCATAAGCTTGCAGTTTGGCATTTACAACAAACCTCACTTCTTGAAACCCCTTGCTTCCATTGGTGCTTTGGAACAGGTAAAATAGATTTTTCTCCAGTTTCCTCTGAACTACCATGAACTGCTCTCATGGGAAGGCAGATCATGGTCTCAAGTGACGCCAGGATAAAGCTGATGGTCCAGTGCTCAGACTGAATACCAGACACTTGCAGTCAATTTTCCTTAATATCATCTAACTGCCTACCTTGTGGCTTGGTCCTATCACTGGCACCTTGGGGATAAGCTTTCTGCAGGAGCACCTGGGTAGAATTTAATGGATGATGATGCACAAGAAAATATAGTGGTCAATTCTGGGCGAACATACTACCGGAGAGAATAACAGAACACATGATAATACAAAATGTTCTTAGTAACATCTCTTGGGGTGATAAAGATGACAGGAGGAAATACAGACTGCATATTTCTTTATTAATAAATAAATTACTCGGAGATTGAGACAAAATGTCCTATCACCAGGAGCATGCTGAAAAATAAAGGAGATTCTCTAAACATTTTCCAAAGAAGGGAAAGCATGCAAATTACAACTAGCTATAAAAATTGCACATCATGAGCTGTTTTATGGGGTATAAAGCCTAGAGAGCTGAACAGCTTGAATGGAACAATTCTGCATGACTGGCCTCACTTAGGGAACTTCAGAGTGTGTCAGAATGATACTAAGAGCCCTTTAAAGTAAATATTTTCATCAGATGATGCATTGTTCTAGGGTTCATATTATTAAAAAAATGTTAAACAAATTTGCTCCAGTGAAACTAAGACAAGCCTTGTTCCTTTACTAATCTACATCTACACATGACAGGAAAGTTATAAACACCAAACACAGAATTTATATAAAAAATAATGGGTTTCCACCACAACTAATTTTAAAGCAAAAGGAAAATGCTAATGATTGCTTTCCTAAAATTGGAAATCTTAAATGAAGGAACATTTGCACTATTAAAAGCTGTCAGAGATAACTCCCAGAACGAAGATAACGCAGTACCACAGGCTCAGAAATAGCTGCTCCCAGGAATGCTTTATTCGTGCCTGACACAGATACAGGCTGACAGACCAGATTTTGGCTGGGACTGTGCTCTGTGATCCATCTGGCATACTCCTTCCCAAAGAGGCTGCTCAGGAGAGACATCATGAGGCTGAGGACCAGTGATCTTGCCATGAGTGGCTGCTGCAAGTGCCTCCCCTTGTGAGCATCCCCCTTTTCCCAAGCCACCTCCCAGCAACACCCACTGGCACTTCTCTTGTGGTATGGCCTGAAGCTACTTTGAAAACTGGGTTTAGAAGCCTGGGATAATAAAGTGGTTCCAAAATACTGGCTCTGGGCAATGAAAATTGCCTACACTCTCCAGGAAGATGAAGAACATCTGTAATAATAATGTCTCAAAAACTCTACAGTGAATTCTATTGTACCAGTGAGTCCACACAGATTTACCCACTAGTTCCTACACACCTTCATAAAATTAAAAAAGCGAGATGAAAAAAATCATGTATCACAAACCATTTCCATTTTTACTTGCTTTTGTTTCAAGGAAATGATAGCAATGGTCCCACATAAATATTTATCGGACCACTCAAACTGTAGTAAATGAAAGTATCTTTCAGCTTGCATACACAATAACTGAAAACTATTTAAGAAGACACTGACAAGATGCAAGGAATCTGTAACAATAAATTCATTCTTTTCTGCCAAACAGATGCAACAGTGCAGGCAGGTCTGGTTTATTGCAAACTATATCATCTGATGTTTCTAGTTTCCATTATTTGTAGTTTGAAGCTATGACTAGGGTTTTCCAACACCAACTGGCTGCTCTAGCCACAGCTTGTCAGGAATTTCTATCACTCTTGAGGTACCTTAAAAGGTACCCAAGTAGAAGAACAGACCACTATCCTTGGCACCATAAATAAATTTATGGAATATGCAATAATTTGAACTATATCTCCATTTAATAGTACCTTCAAGCTTTCAGCACTGTGAAAGACATGACAGGCTTATTAATGTGAATTCCCATGCTGAAAGCACCTAAAGATAACAGGTTAACAGGATCATCTACAGCTAGCGTTCTTATCAGGGGGCCTCTACAGTGGAAGAAATTAGTGCCAACTAGTGTCTAAATTTAAAGTTCCAATGAAAATCAGGGGACTCAGACTCCTGAACAACCTTAGGAAATGAGGTTAGTAACTTCTGAAAGCATTACTTGAAGTCCATGCTTATGGGCTTTGCAAGAACATTAAAGATCCTGTAAGCATTTCATTAATGGCACTATTTTATATTCATGTTCAATTAAGAAGGGATTTCAATCCTTTCCTGAGAAGCAGCAAAAGACTTATTGCTTCAGTTTTCCCACCTATGCAGTAGAGTTAGTCATTCTCTGCATCCTGGGGTCCTGCCACACCAACTCTTATAAAGCCTACAGAAGTTTCTGCAGCAGAAGACGTTGAGTGTGTCTAGTCTCTCTGCTCCTCTAGAACTCATTTTGTTCATTTGCTATTACTAGTATATCCATGGGTAGCACAGGGCTAAATATAGACACTCTTCAAGTCCCAGGCTGTTATACCAACATGTAGAAACACATGCCAGACTAAAAAGTGGAGCTAGAGTAAAAAACACTGTTTTGCTAAACTACAAATCATTAAAAAAACAAGAAGGAAGAGTTCAGCATTTAGACTAGGTCTGATCTCATCTAACTCAACTTTCTGAGAAGTCAGAAAGTCTCACTAGTTGTCCAAGTCTTCACTGCAGCCAGAAAAGAGGTTCTGATAGATGGTATTTAGTCACTCAAGGCAGGGGGTATAATAAACCCACACGCATTTGTTCAACTCAACACCAGCTCCCGAGACAGCAAAAATACACCACTTTGCTGTGCTATCAGCACTATGAGGGTACACACACCAGAGCTGAGAAAATTCAGGTTTTTAATATGAGTGCAGGACCTCTGACAGACACCATTTCCAGAAGAGTAGTTATAACTACCTAGAGCTAACCCTATGATGGAAACTCAGAGCACTCTCTCATTCCATAGAAAGGTTAACAGATCTCTGCTTACTTTGTGTTACAACAATCTGGAGATACGGAGATGGGTTTACACTATAATCTTCTAAGGAACTGCAACTAGCAGACTGGCAAAGAGAGTGTAGGAGCACTCCAGGTGGGAAGCAGTACTCGAGACAAAGAAATGGCTCCAGCTTCTCTGCAGTCCCAGAGTTGCACAAGAGGAAGGTTACCACCCACATCTGCAAGTAATATCCAAACATCAAATACTGATGAATTTCTATAGATAGAAAAGAGGGTGAAATGCTCTAACATTGTATTCTCAGAAATATTATATACTTAACTCTCATCCCCTATACTACTGAAAAGCTTTTGGCCACGTTTTATTTCTAGAAGTGCACTTATGTGCGAGTTTCATATTTAGAGATAATTCCCTGAAATGAGACTTTAAACCATGAATCTGATAGAGAAGAATCATCACAAACTACTTAGCATGTAAACCTGACAGCATATATTCTTGTTTACAGTTAACAGGGATAGGTTACATCTGATCAAGGCAAGGCACTCAGTGTAGACCTCTACCTGAGCTAGTCACACAAGGACATTTGCACATTTTTAGAGCATGATTCATCTAATTTATCTCATATTTTTACATTAGGGTAAAACAAATTGTTTCTCAATTGCCCATTTCTTTCTGTTGACTTGAAGTCTGCAGTGAGTAGTTCTCACTGTAGATGACTGTATTTCATAATACAGATTACATCTCTGGAGTCCAAGAGAATGAGTGACACACACACAAAAAAAATGTAGTTCTGAATGGGAATTCAGAAGAAAAATTGAGAAAATAAAAATGGCAGGATTGTGTTACACGTTCCTCAGTGCAGGGCTGTTCAATAGCAAGCTTGTGACATTCATATCAACAATCAATAAAGAGGCCAATAAAGATAGAAAATCAACGCGTTTGAACTATACACCTAGGCTGGTGACAAACTCAATCTCCATTGAGGCAGAAAACAACAAAGAGCTCTCTATTCATAAAAAAAGATCCTTCCTTTTCTTCCTTTTAACTCTCTAGAAAAGCCTTAAACCAGATTATTAGCTATGAATCATGAACTTCTAAACTCATGAGAAATTTAATCTGCTGGCTAAGGTACTAATGGGAAAGCAGAGATGGAGTTGCAGGGGGTCAGGAACTGAAGCCTTCTACTTCAGGAGAGTTTTTATTCATGTACGAACTTGAACTGGCTCTGCCTCCTGGAATTGGAAAGTAAATCCACTGAAACAAATTTGGAAGCAATTCACACTTCTAGCTGGCAAACACTCGTTATGCTTCTGGTTACTACCACATATGAACTGGAGTATTTAGCAGCAAATGCTGTAACAACAATATTCCCCCAAACCGATTCTCTACGACACAAGGCAAAGAACAGCACTGTAGGAAGGGAATCCCAGGCTCATCCCCATGGCACGTCTCTTTCCAAACTGCAACAGCACCCAGATTTGCACATACACATTATGCAGAAGGAACCATATAGACCAATATGGAGGAGACTCCCAAGCTTGCTGACCATGAGCCACTGTTCCAGCCTGAATGAAGAATAGCTTGTTGTGGAATCCACACCAAAAGCCAGATAAAGCTTGGTGGAGTTAGGTCATAGAACTGCAGAATCACTTAGTTTGGAAAAGACCTCTAAGATCATTGAGTCCAACTGTTAACCCAGCAATGCCAAATCCATCACTAAGCCACGTCCCTGAGTGCAACATCCACATGTTTTTTGAACATTTTGAGGGACAGTCATCCCACCACATCCCTGGGCACCCCATTCCAATGCCTGACAACTCTTTCAGTGAATAAAGTTTTCCTAGTACCCAATCTAAATCTCCTCTGGTGCAACTTGAGGCCATTTCCTGTTGTCCTGCCACTTGTTACTTGGAGAAGAGAGAGACCCTTACCTAACTACAACCTCCTTCCAGGCAGTTGTAGAGAGCAAGATCTCCCCTGAGCCTCTTCTTTTTTTCCCAGATGCACCTATATGCACCTGTATGCATCTATAGTGGATTAAGAAAAAGCCACCATGACAACAAATGTGCTGCTGCATAGTATAGTGTGGATCCACTGTGCAGGCCTGCTTCCCCTTGGGTATTTCCACATCATTTTCCCTCCTTGGTGTTCATGTACCTCTGGGAGCACAGGCACATCATCTCACAGCTCATGGGGCAACACCATTAAGATGCAATAGTTCAGAAAAATGGTAACAATGCACTTGAGCAGAATTTTGCTGAAAGCACAGAGCTGCTTGCAGTCCAGCCTGCTCACATATCAGGATGAATTTGGCCCAGTTTATATCCTAATGATTATAATGGATGCTGCAGTCTTCTTTTCATTAAGGTAGCAGCCAAAAATATTGATTTGTTGTACTTCACGCTCCTGCTTACCTTCACAAATTTCAGGAGAGACAGTACATAAGCCAATAGATTCGGTCAGTTTCAAAGTGACAAATGAACTGCACTGAAAGTAAATAAACAGCCATCTCCTTATAAATTAATTCAATATGTGACTTGAGCCCTTTTCTACAGCTAGAAAGCTGATTCATCATTCAGCAGCATTTAAGTTGCCATCAGTTCAACAGCAGAGTATTAATGTTGCATTTTATTTGACACAGCAGGTCAAATCCTGCACTGAGCTTGCAACAGCATGACCTAGAGTAACTCCCAAACCCTCAAGCCCTGCTCTTCACATAGCCCTGGCTGCAGCTCTGCACCCAATGTGTTCTCTAGGTTGCTTTCATGAAGGCTTACTTTGTATTGAACATTTGAGGAAAACAGACGAAGAATCCAAAATGTTTTGATCTGCTGGATTATTAAGTCTCTTCTGCATCAATCTGGTGAAATAGCACAGGTGGGTTCATTTTCATGTAACTGGTGAAAGAGTGAAAGGCAGACAAACACATCTTGGGGGGATTGGGTACTTTCCCTCCTCTACAAAATAAATTTTAATTTTGGAAAGTAACTAAGCATGTTTAATGTGGAATATTGAGTACAAATTTCACTCATGTCAAAACACAATTAGCCCTTTACTGAATGAGGGCCCTAATTTATTCTAGGCTATCACCACTACTAGTCTAGACACAGGGTAAAAAAGACCTGGTTATTCTACTAATGAGTGGCATGCATTCAGTTACTCTCCCTAACAATTCCTTTAAGTTCAAGCAATGTTGGATCCTGAGATTTCCAGATCAATACTGCAGCATTTGGACCAATCCCCCATTCCTTGATATAGAACCCATTTAGGTGAAGTTGCTGCCGCACAATGATAAGGTAGGATAAAATTTTCAAATGCAGGAGCTTAAAACAGAAATCCATGTTCAACTGCCTAAATAATGTTGCCCAAATGCCTTCAACTGCTATTAGCATCGCAGGGCATGAACGCTTAACATTTCTGGAAATTAGAGTAGGTGCCTTCTTGACTTCTGACACTCAAGTCTGATGTTTCTGGACATAAAGTTTTGACTGCATCATCTGTGCACAGCTGCAACAGAGAAACTATAACACAAACAGAACAAAAATATTTTTCACTGCTTATGCTTCGATGCAAGCCACAGCATTTGTAAATGTCGTCTGTTTTTCATAATGTTCAGTTTAGAAAGTTGACATTTGATTAAACAGTTTGAATTTGCCAAAACATACATTTTAATCTTATGTTTAATACCACATTCTCAATTAAAAGCTTTGGAAAAAGACATACAAAGTCTGCTTAAACCACAGTAAGCCCACAGACCTAACATATTTAATATAATTTCTGAAACAGTTGACTAATATCTTCTAATTTCCTCACTACTTCTAGTGGTGCAGAGCTGCACCATTGCTTGCAACAACCAGTAGACATTTAAACAGCCAGTTTGTTAAGTGCTTTACTAGATACCTTTTATATTTAATATTTCCAACATTTTCCAATAGGGTGGTGTGATAACAAAATTCATCATCTTAAAAACCTTCTCTCTATTAACAATGTTTTCTAACATCAGTGTTCATAACACCAAAGTTAGCACAGTTAATTTACAGATACCAATCCTTCTCTGGATTTCTACCTTTACATAAGCACACCAATACTAATGAACTCCATGATACAAGAAAGCATATTACCCAGAATGGTATATCATTCCAGACTAACTCCCATGAAAAATGACTCCCAACAACATTAAGAACAAGACCACAAATAGATTTTAGGACAAAATAACTTTTGTTTCATGTTCCTTATTACCTTTCTTTGGGTTTAACACTGGATTCAAGGTCATGATTACTGTGACTCTGTGGAGGTGACCTGAGTAATTTACAATGATCAACAGATAATACAGTGACTGCAAGCAACTAATTCTGTAACTATCACTGTTTTCTAAATAGAGCCATCACATAGCTGCTGAAAAGAAATGTGCATTATTTCACATCCACAGAGTAATGACTGTAACCAGGTAATTAAATCATGTCATTGCTGTGCCTGGAAAATTCTTATTTATAATTTTATCTTGCCTGTTAAGAAGAAATTAACTTCTTGTTATGGGTAGAAAACAATTATGCCTGAGCTTTGCTTTAGCAAAAAAAAAAACCTCTATGAAGGAAAAAGGAAATTAGAACCAAAACTCACCAGTTTCTTCATCTATGCTGAATCTTCCCAGGCCACTGCCATCCCTAATGGAATACTGAATCTCTCCATCTCTTCCAGAGTCCTCATCTCGAGCAACAACTTGCAAAACACTTGTACCAATACGGGAGTTTTCCTTTACAGATCCAATGATGGCAAAGTCAGGAAAATAGGGGGTATAAAGATTTTCATTAACATCCACCACTTCAACTTCCACAAAAGAAACGGAAGAGAGAGAAACCGGGCGCCCCTTGTCCTTTGCGCGTATGGTCAGGTTGTAGAACTGCTGCTTCTCATAATCGAGCTCTTTGTTCAAGCGGATGGTGCCGCTCGCTTTGTCTATCTCAAACCGCCCATTGTAGTCGTTCACCAGCGAGTAACGGACTTGGCCTCCCAAGCCAAGATCTGGATCATGAGTTTCCAACCAAGCTATGACAGTGCCAACTGGTAAGTCCTCAAGGACCTTCACGTTGTAGCTGGATGGTATAAAGGCTGGAGAGCAATCGTTAACATCATCCAAGAAAACCTTCAGAGGCACAACGGAAAACTGTTGATGGCCACTCTCCGCTTTGTCCCTGGCCTCAATTTTCAGTGTGTAGTTTGCTTTTGCTTCCCGATCTAGTTGATCTGCCACATACACCACTCCTGTGGAACTGTTGATAGCAAATTGCCGGGTGTCTGTCAGTACTGAGTAAGTCACTTCACCATTAGATCCTAGGTCTTTATCTCTGGCTTCTACCTGGATAATCTCTGTACCAAGACTAGTACTTTCTAAAATATTAACTGAGTAACTGTCCTGTAAAAAAATGGGCTTGTTATCATTTGCATCCTCCACAGTGACAGTCAGAAGTCTCCATGCAGATTTCTGTGGATTACCTAAATCATAAATTGTAATATTAAGGAGATAGAGTTCTGTTTTTTCACGGTCCAAGGGCATGAGAACATTAAGTATTCCCATCTCCATGTCAATGTTGAAACAACTATCTACATTACCATCAGAAATTGTATAAAGTACTCTTCCATTA
Organism: Acanthisitta chloris; assembly: GCF_000695815.1. Lineage (NCBI taxonomy): Eukaryota > Metazoa > Chordata > Aves > Passeriformes > Acanthisittidae > Acanthisitta > Acanthisitta chloris. The sequence continues at coordinate 255,968 of NW_008676356.1, forward strand.
AAGCCTGAGTCTGCATCATAGGCTTTTATCCTCAGGATGGTGGCACCAACCGGCAGATCCTCTGAAACCTTTACATCAGTGGGGAAGGACTTGTCAAAATGCGGTGCCTGCCTGTTCACCGAATAAAAATCAAGGAAACCATCTTCCAAATTCAGCTTCACATTTGCTTTTGCCTTTTTGAGCAATTTTTCTGCTAGCTTCTGAGCAACCCTAGTTTCTCTACAGCTAAAGGTCTTTGAAGACACTTTCCCATGAACTACTGAAATATTAATAAACATAGCATCAGCAAAGTTCTCTCCATCAGTTGCTGTTATCTTAAGGCCAAAATTGCTGTTCTTTATGCCAGAATTAATTAGAGACTTTTTAAGCTGCAAGACACCAGAGTCAGGATTTAAATAAAAAATGCCAAGTTCATTTCCAGAGATTATTTTGTACTTCACAAGCTCTAACTCATCTATGTCTATTGCAGAAACAGCAGTGATGTGACCACCAACAGGAAAATCAGAAGAAATCACTCCCTGACAGGCCACTTTTTCAAAGAGGGGTTTGTTATCATTGACATTGCCTATGTATATGGTGACATTTACCTCACTTTCATGGCGGTAGGGAGAACCCCAGTCAGAAGCTCTCACAATGAACTTGTAGCTTTCTGGTGAGGACTCAAAATCCAGTTCTTCAGATGTGCTGATGACACCTGTAAACTGGTTTATTGTAAATGGTAGTGAGCTCAGACTGGCAATGCTGTAGGTTATGTATCCATTTTCTCCCCTGTCTTTATCAACTGCTGAAACTGCCAAAACGCTAGACCCCACAGGGACACTTTCATTGATGAATGAGCTGTAGGAGAGCTGCTGGAACTCTGGAGTGTGATCATTGGCATCTTCTAACCTGATGGTAACTTGTGCTTTTAAATCACCACCTTTGTTCGTATATACTTCTAATTCATAGTGGTCCTTCTCAATGATTTTCAAAGGACGAGCAGTAGTAATAAGGCCTGTCTTGGGATTGATCTTAAAATACTCAGCTTCCTCACTTGGAGTTATTCTGTATTCCACACCCTGTGGCTCAGGCACCAGCTTAACTACTGCAACCACCACACCAGGAGGTGAAAATTCACTGATCAAAAAATCATATACTTCCTTTTCAAACTTCACAGGGATACTTTCTTTCTTGGGACTAGCAATGTGGACCAGTTTGACTGCAGAAAATTTCTGAGGAGATCCTTTGTCCTTTGCTTGGAGAGTCAGGTTATAACCGTATGGGAAGCTGTCCCAGTCAATAGGTTTTCTTTCTTTGATTTTGTACTCATTCATCCATTTACCTTCTTTAGTCAGAAAGAATTGCTCTAGTGGATCTCCAGCCACAATAGACACAGATTCTATTTCTCCATTGGCTCCTTCATCTAGGTCATCAATGTTAACAATTGCATAGGTAGGTTCCTTGTCTGATGGGAAGGGAATATGGGTTACTACATGTATTGTTGGGGCATGTTCATTTACACGTTCAATGTGAACATAAAGCTTGGCAGTGCTGCTTACACCATTGTTTCCGTAAAGCTTCATCCCACGGTCCACTGCCAAAATCTCAAGATCATATCTGTTTTTCTCATCGTAGTTTAACCGTCCACTTAAGGAGATAACACCACTCGTAGGATGAACTGAGAAGAGATCAACTTTGTTTTTGAAGTAATAATAAAATTCACCATTGGACCCAATATCTGCATCTGTTGCGGTCACCTGTGCAATGCTAGTCCTTAAAGGAGTGCTTTCTGCTATCGTGACAGAATACGTGGTTGGTGAAAACAAAGGTCTTAGGTCATTCATATCCAAAACCTGGATGTTCACTTTTGTCCATGCTTCCAAGTCCTCTCCTCTGACAGACCCTTTCACCATCAATAAATAGTTGTCCTGGATTTCTCTGTTCAATATAGCAGAATTCCCACCTTTAGTCCTTATTCTGAGGAAGCAAAAGTCAGCAATGACGACTTCCTCTGCTTTAAAAAAGCCCTCATCATCACCAGACACTATCCTGTACTTGATATCCCATGAAAGGTCAGCCAAGGTAATGCCCATCCTCGCCTGGCTGTTGACATAGGTCCTGGCTGCAGAATTCTCATACACTGTAGCATTGTAAGTGGAATGTGTGAAGTGAAAGCCAAGTGGGGTGGTCCCATCAACTACCTGGCAAATGGAGGCCAGGAACTTGACAATCAAAAGGGCAAGGCATGACGGAGGTAGCCGTGAGCCCGACCAGCGGCCCATGTTCACCTCCATCACATCATTCTTTCAACCTGTGACAGAGAGAAAACAGGAAATAGTTTATCAAGAGATAAAACCTGTACTGTGAAGCGACATGTCATAATTACTGATTAATTTCTAAATAAAAATGAAATCTATGTAATATCTTTTCACCATATATTTAACAATACAGAAAGGGAGAACAGTATACACACACACCAGTTCTGGGCATTTTTACAAGTGTGAGTAGAATGTATGCCTGCACACATACATAACTATACATATGTATGCATGTATGTATACTTTTTTAACAAAATAACCTCTGTAAGACTCGACCACATCTATATACACACACACACGTTCCAGAACAATAATCAAAGTGAAAAAAAACAATTAAAATCAGACAAACATTTGAATAAGTTTATATAAAAGGATGAACCACATACAGAAGTTAGTGTTTTTATTTATCAGTAGCTCCAATTAAGGCACATTGAAAAACTTGTTTTCAGGCCCAATGTTTGGAAAGGAGACAGGATTCTCATAGGTATGTAGCACTGTGAAAGTCAAAAGTTACCATTCTTTTTTATGGACAGTTAAGAAAGTTTGATGAAATTTGAGCCACCAAGAACAAGTAGGATAAAAAAGACACTACTCAGTCATCATTTGAATTACAGATACCTCCAAAAAATCAAAATTCAGCAAGAATTATAGATTATTAAATGCAATTGCATACACATATACATATGCATACACACACCCACAAACTAAGAACAGGCAAAATACAACAAAGCAAATAAAACTGCTCAATAAAGCTCCCAGGTGAAGACATAGGTCAGGAAAACAGCACAGCTGAGATAGCTCATATGTCTTAACTCTACTCTTGCATATATACCACAATGCATGTGTCATGATGGTCACTCCCTTCCACCAAATGCACTGAGCAACATACCCTAAATGAGGACATGTATGATCTGTATGTCCAGTAAACGCTCCATTCACTGGGTACTACTACCACCCCAACCAAGGAAAGCTGAAAGCCCCCTCCAACCTCCCATCTGTCCTGCTGCCAATAGGCCAACCTGGCCAGCAAAGGCCTAAATGAATCCTTGCTCAGACGGACTAAATTTCACCTTAGATTTCATTTCACTTTGGCAACCCCAAGCTGAATTAGGACACAGATAAGACACACAGCTCCACTGCCGTCAGTCTGTCTCAAACCCATCTGTCCCACTCCAGCCATCTCAAAGCAGTGAGTGCCTTCCTATTGATTTCAAAAGACTCGTCATAAATATAAGTACTCAAATGCAATTAATAAGCAGACTTCCTCCATACAGTGCTGTTGTGGAACAGCCCCAGTGCCTCACTTCAGGGATCTAAATTGTGAGGTTCAATAAAGACAGAGTAAGCAGAGACACTGGCTGAAGGTTGCTTAAGGGTGCTGCAGAAGCTGGGAGCAAGGTCCTGCTTATTGCTTCCCACCGAAAGGCAAGGAAAGGACCCTGAAGAAACCAGGCAGCTGCTTACAGTGAGGCAGTGTGAATAAGCTTCTTTGTTAGACAGTACATACACTGCTACTTGTGAAAATCATAAAAATCAATTTTGAAAGGCAATTACTCAAAGACCCACTGCACACATACATTGTTCTCATTGTCATTTAAAAGCTGCTTAAAAATGTAGTTTTCTCCAAGCCAGAATACAGAGTGGAAAAGGATAGGAAAAGTTGTTGCTAATGACAGGGGGTAATTTCAATTTCCAACATGATTTCAACTTCCCAAAGGAGATCTATAAATTGCATGCGAGTTTTGGAATATGAATTCATGTTAGTTATCACCTACAATGTAACTGAATGACTACTGCAGTTCAAATACTAACGACAATCAATTTATCACACTGGTGGTGTAACATCCACACACAACACTTAACTTCCTGATCCCACAGTCTATATCCCATTGCTTAACACATTGATCAATTTGATCAATTCTCCCATGTGTTTGTCAAGGCACTCATCTTTCAATACACTTATTTTCACATGTAGTTCTCCCCCAGCTTTGTTTCCCTCTTATCTTCTTTTCTGTTATACCAACTGAAAACCCGAAACACTTTAAAAAGAAAATAAAAATGTAAGATTGTACCACCTCCTGGACCCGCATTCCCCAGTAGCAGGCAAATCACCACAGAACTCCATGTAGCAGTTTATTTTCTGAATACGCCCACTCAATTGTTGTGCATGTATCATGGGAGTACTAGGATTAACATCTTGTCCCATACAGTTTATATATCAAATATGCACAATTCTCCAATATGCTTTGCATACATGAGGGACCGGGTGTCCCCATGCTCTCCCTGTGCTCCCCCCAAGCTCAGGCTGACCTCCAAGAGACCCAGGACAGAATTTTTCTACTCAGCTAGGAAAGATGTTTTATTGTTATTGCCATTGCATTCAGCTAAAAGATCAGCAGTAGCACCTGATTTATCAGCACAACAAACATTCATCAACTTAATCCACCAGTATGAAAATATCAAAGTCCCTTATTTTCATGGGGCTTTATGTGATCACTTTGAGTACTGACACTAAACGTAGTTGCTTCAGACTAGTGTGGGAGACAATGCTCTCAATACAACCAATATACAGTACACTGCCAAGGAAAAGCCAGCCAAGGGGAATGAGAAATTCTAATGAGAGATACACAACTCATGAAAAAATAAAGGGCTGGACCTCTTCTGTCATGTGCTATTATTAAAACACTCAACAGACAAATCAATATATTGCTGCCTTTCACCAAGAGCACTTCAGCATCCTTTATGTATACTACAATAACAGCCTCTCCCCACTGCTAAGAGAAAGTGAATTTTTGCTGGCTTACAATGAAGATTGATGAACACCTAGAATTTTTTCACTACAGTTCAGCAACTTCCCAAAAATTTGTTTTCTTATTCTTTGGAGTAAGGAAATTAATTGTCTTATCCTATTTATATCTTTATATATACAGCGTCTCCTGTCTGTGCCATAGTTCAGCCTGAACTGGTTTCTCTCTATCTTTCATGGTTATTAACATTGGGTTTCCAAGTCCACCATAACAGGAAATCAGTTTTCCTAGTAAATTCACTGCTGAAAAAAAATATTTAAAACTTTACTTTAAGTTTAGCCATACCCAAGGTTACACACTTTGCCACAGCAGACAAGCATCAAAGTAGGTATTTACAAAGCTCTGTGAAGAGGTGAACCTAATGAAAATGTTGTGTATATCCCAGGCAATATAACATGACAACCTTAGGCTCCCACTCCATTGATCCATTTATTTTTAGAGGAAGCCAGGGCTAAGACCCAATCTCAAACACACTGCTGCAAATCCAGTCATGTCAATAGTCTACAAAGTTTTAGAGGTTCAGTGAAATCAAGATCAGTCCTGAAACACTAAATTCCACCTACAAACGAGATATGTATATGAGTGTGCACTATCAAAAGCATGTTTTAGTTATGTATACGTATATATATACAGACACACAGTTTGTGTATTTTTAGGTAGAATTTCATGGTTGGCACCAGAAAAATCGGACCTTCACATCAGGCAGCACTTTCAGAGTTTGATTTCATTTCAGATGTGGTATGCAGAGTTGCAGCAAGCTCCACATTGAAGTTATTCATCTATCCATATATTTATATGGCTATCACTATTATATGAAAGTCCCAGTGGATGAGCTATTAAACTGCCACTTGGGCTACCCAAGAATGTTTTATTCATTCACTAAATTCCTTTCTTCTGGGATATTTGTTTTTAGGGGCTCATAATACATACATACTTAACACACAGGAAATGTAACGTGATAGGTTACAGAAACAAAGTACAAAGCAACCCAACGTAAATTAAGAGGCATTTCTTTAAAGGCACTTCTTGTCAGAAAATGTTATGGTTTCAAGAGAAGTGAAAGGTTGTGATTACTTCTGCTTGATAGTAAGATGTTTGGGCGGGAGCAACTAAAAAAAATCCTGTGGTAACTCTCGACACAGTTAGCATGAAGGAAAAATAAAGAGGGAAGGGGAAAAATAACGAGGGAAGGGCTTTTCTGAGAGAAAACTGCTCTACAAGAGCAGAGACTAAAAGAAGTAACTCCTTTCTAACTACCCAAGGAGGTAACAAGATAACACAATGTAGCAGTCCAGCATCTTTCCACTCTAGCTCTCATTAAATACTCTGGCCTTGAAGTGGGAAGGAAGAAATGGAAAAACAGAACAGTGTATCTTGATTTTTAATAATCTTTAACATAAACTTGAACATCATGGAGAACTCTCTAATTTCAAATTCCATTCACCACTCTAGTCATTTTCCTTTGCTCATTTAACAACCATTAACTACGTGACCCAAACCTTGCAGAATAGCTGCAGGGACCTGTAGGTGGCTGGCGCTTCTTACAGGAATTGAGAAAGGTATGAGCATCATTCCTTTTTCTCATCTTAGCTCTGGCAACCTCCAGTCTGGGCTGCATCCAAACATAACACCCCACCAGACTGAGAAGGGAGACTGAAGTCCCAGGAACTGCCAGGATTCCTGCACACCATAAACATGGCTCTAACTCAATGTGCAGATATGAAACAAGTGCTACGTGATCCTTTATTTGACTTCTTTTCCCTAGGCTAATTCTTCTAATTCCAAAGATCTCAACACCATAAAATACTTGAAAAAGAAAACAATTTATATATCCCTTAGGTAAACAAGAGCCAAAAGGTCTTCTATAGAATATAAGGAATACAGCAGGTAAACTTCTTCGGCAAGCAGGAGGAATACGCTGAACAGGCCACAGTAAGAAAAATGTAAGAGCCCTCTCCTTTCTTCCTACTTTCCCTTCAATCCCAATTATACCCTGTAAGGATTCTTCCAGTTGAGAATTAGGTAAATTAATTTAGACAATCTAACCAGCTAATACAAAACAGCCATTTAAGACTTTATACAGGTCCTTCGAAAGATAAGAAACCAACCTGTGCTTTAACTTCCAGCTTCAAGCAATAAAGGGTGAAAAACCCAATGAAACTCTTACATATAGGGTCCTCTGGGCTGGGAGGAGGAAAAAGCAATTTCTCAATTTCAGATAACAAATTTCTGAGAGTGTCGTGGTTTAACCCCAGCCAGCAGCCAAGAACCACCCAGCCGCTCACACACTCCCCCACCAACGGGATGGGGGAG
>NW_008676356.1:263572-278278 GCF_000695815.1 Acanthisitta chloris
GCCATCACTCCAGATGTCCCCCCTTCCTCCTTCTTCCTCCCACCTTATATACTGAGCATGATGTCATATGGCATGGAATATCCCTTTGGTCAGTTTGGGTCACCTGTCCCAGCTATGTCTCCTCCCAGTCTCCCATGCATCCCCAACTTCCTTGCCAGTGTGGCAGTACGGAAAGCAGCAAAGGCCTTGACTCTCTGTAAGCTCTGCTCAGCAATAACAAAAACATCTCTGCATTATCAACTCTGTGTTCAGCACAAAACCCAAACATAGCCCCATACTAGCCTCTGTGAAGAAAGTTAACTCTACTTCAGCTCAAACCAGCACAGAGAGTCAAGGTATTTATGCACTCATGTATGGGGAAAAAAAAAAGGTCAAGAAACTTTGACTTAAAAGGTTTTCACTTTGATTAGTATTTCTCTTGGAGAAGCTGGGAAGGAGAGAGTGCCTCCTCACACGACAGGAGTGGTGACCTCATGGTATGGAAAAATACTACAATTTGAAATTACTACTGCTTTCTCAGAAAAGTTGTCACTATTCTCTTTCCAAAGGTAGCTATTTAAATTACATTGAATAACCAGATTTACAATAAAAAAGGTACATTTGAAAATGTAAAGGTATTTTCTTAGGAGGCAGAAGAACAATAGCATCACATGCACATGAAGCCCGCAAAGTACATAGTGAAGTCATGCATCTACAGCAGGAAAAGAAGCTTTTGATTTCTTTGGAAATGACCTCAATCTTCCAAGTAGCTCCTTCCTTTCACTCAAATGCCACCATCAACAGCAGCCTATCTGTTTTTATGGTCTGTGGAAGTTAGGGCTGTTCAGACTGAAGATAAGGTCGCATGGAGACCTCATAGCATCCTTTCACTATCTGAAGGGGTTACAGGGGAGCCAAAGAGGGACTCTTTGTCAAGAACTGCAGTGACAAGACAAGGGGTGACAGATTCAAATTGAAGGATGAGAAATTGAGGCTAGATATTAGGAAAATGTTTTTTCTTGTGCTAGTGGTGAGACACTGGCACAGGCTGCCCACAGAGGTAGTGGATGGCCCCACCCCTGGCGTGTTTTAACAGGCTGGATGAGGCCTTGAGCAACCTAGCCTAGTGGGGAAGTGTCCCTGACCATGGTAGTGGGGGTTGGGACTAGATGATCCATAAGGTCCATTCCAACCCCTAAAATTCTATGATTCCAATCATCAAATCACAAAACCTGCCTAAGCTTGTCACACAGGCAAATCCATGCACCTGCATAAAGCTTCTTATTCTCACCGCTCTTTTCTATCAACAGATATTTTCCTACACAAAAACTTCCGCATGACCAGGCCATGAGGACCTGCAGAAAGGGTACAATGAGTCTTTCAAAGATTGTGACTGTTTGTAGTTGTTACCTATTTAAGGCTTGCATCAAGCTGCATCAGTTTTAGGAAAAATAAAAGTTTTTCACAATCTGTTGTCAATAGTGCAACAGGAGGCAAGAGCCCATGTACATCAGTGCCCTCTCTCGGAAGGAGTCTCTTCCGTAACACTGAACTACTGAAAAATCTCCCGAACTCCTGGCAACTAAAATTTAGGCACATGGAAGATACTGATCTAGAATTTAAAAGACCAAAGTGTCATTCTACCAGCAACACTCTGGCACATACTAGAGAGAGACATGGATTTTATACTCTTCTCACAGGAAATATCAGTAGCATGTTGTCAAATGAATGGAAAACAAAGGATAAAACCATGTTTAAACAACACTTTTCTCTAGCCAGACATCTTCCTTGAGATGCATTCCACAATAATTCAACCAGCTAGGAAAGGCTAACAATTTACTGGCCAGGAAAAGAGAACAGAATATAGAATACGAATTTAGAATTTGTGCCATACAGAAATGAATTAAAGATGTGTGTTCAAGCCTAGGCAGGAGGGGAAAAAAACCTTACTGACACCAATAGATTTACAACAGGAGATATATTCACGGAGCTACCTGCTCCCCAATGGGCACGAAGATCTGCTTTTCCATATATATGATTATATCATGATGTGTTTATCCCAAAAAGAGAAGATGAAGACAAAATGATCATTTCTGCAGAGTAAGCCCTTGCAAGAGACAGTGCCATAAATCCTAACCTTTCCCAGAGCTGCAAATCCTCCTGCTGCCTGCATATCATTCCACACAGGAGAAAGGCCGCTCAGCATGTAGCAAGTGTAATTCAGGCTGTCCCTAGGAAGTGAAGATTTAGCCACCAAGCCGTGTGCTATGAATAACTTTGTTTTGCTAGCAGGTGCTGGGGATTTTTTCCATACAGCACCAATTTTTGCCAAGTGTCAGTTCATCAGCAAATGCTGCCACTTGGGAGCAGGAGCCAGGCGTCATTTGTCTTCCTAAGGAGAGGGTGCAAAGGGTGTGTTGGACTCTCCCTTTCTCCCTGAGGATGAAACGTGGCTTGGGGAAATGGGGGAAGAGAGGAATAATTTGCCGCCACGTAAGATCTGTCAAAAGAGAATTCCTGGGAGCCATCTTACAAGGGATTTGAGCTTGTCCCTTGGTGGTCTGCCCCCAGGGAAACAAAGGCTGATATCCAGTTTTCATTCTTTGTGTATCTCAAATCCCCCCTGGCTCCTGCTTCTTAATCACCGTAAAATGGGGATGCTCTGGAGCACTTTAAAAATGAGCCAGTTATTTTCATGGGGGCTTCCTTATGAAACACTCAAGGATATTATTTCTTGCTTATTTGGTCTTATTGTTTTGGAGTTTTTTCTCTTACATTTTAATCATTAGTCCACTTTGACCCCCATCTAAAGAGTCCTGGCTTAAAAGCTCTTTCAAGGTGCAATGTCAACAATCCAGTACTGGTGGGTCCCACTGCTGGCACTGCTAGTCTGTCCCCAGATCACATGTGAATTTGGATCCCTCCCTCCCCCCAAATAGACAGCTCTTTACTGAGCTGCACCTCTGATCCTCAGGGGCAAGAGCTCTGCTCACACACCTGGAGGCTGCTGAGGACTGGGGAGCATGACCACAGCCTGCCACAGAGCACCTTCCAGCTGCATACAGTGGGACCTGAGCAGTGATTAGACTGGTCTCTTTGCAAACTTTACCCTTATTATAAGTCAAGCAATAAATACAGTTGAGACCACAGAGTCTTTTGTAGAAAACACTAGAGCAATCTGAATCTTAGCTTTTTACAATACCTGGTGAAAGGCAGCAATGAAATAAGTACTAAGCCAGCTGCAGCACAGCACTGATGTAAATGTGATGTCCCTGCAGCTGAAAAAGCATCTTCCACCTATCACACACAAGGCTAGTTCCTGCCCTGCACCCTCTTCCACAGTTGTTTTCCTGCAAACTCATTCCCACAAGTCCCAGCTTGCTGCCAGTTGCTGCCTCTGGGCTGCTCTGTGTTTGGGATACTGCACATACTCCTCCTGACAGCTTGCATAGGCTTGTATAAACTATTTGGATGTAGTTTATAGTAAGAGAGAAGTCTATGAGATTTACTACTACTGTTTCCAGGGCCATAATAGGTATGTAGGTGTAAGGGCTGCAGTAAGCTGTTACTCTCAAAGGAAAAAAAATACTATATATCTCCCTCAGACACTCTGTATGTGGAAGTAAGGCAGCTCAAATGGTCCAGACCTTTATATATGGGCAAATGGAGGGTGATTGAAAAAGGAGACGCATATACAAAAGCTTCTTTGCAGCTGACAGCTTCATGTAAAACACACAACATAAAACGGAGATTAGGGGAACAGACTGTCAGGTTGGACTAGATGATATTTAAAGGTCCCTTCCAACCCAAACCATTCCATGATTCTATGATTATGAGATGACAAATCAAAATAATGACAGACCAGCCAGGATTTTAAAAAGGGACTGTGGGATAAAGCATTTCGCTCCATGCCAAAGAAGATATATGGATGCATACAGGTGCCATTAAGAAAAAAAAAAACACAATTAAACAGAACAACCACTTGAGAAATACCTACATTTTATGATTCTAGAGGTGAAGAAAAAAAGAAAAAAAAACATTTCTGTCTTGAGGCTAGGTACTAAACTATTGGTTCTGCAATGCCATTTCTTTTCAAGAGAGCCGTGACACACAGCAATAGAGAGAGATCATGATGGAAGTGAAAGGAGCAAATATTTTGATTGAGATTCTCAACAAGTTTGAGATTTGAGAACAAAACGTAGATTTAGCAGCGAACATTTTTCTTTCGATAGGGCAGGAATCTGCAGGGTACTGGCACTTGCTGCTGCGCCGCAGGCACAACAGAGAGCTGCTTCTGGAGCAACACACTGGAGTTGTCTGCAACCAACTAGAGATATCTGCATGGGTCTGACTTCTAGGCACTGTAGAACAATCACTGTTCTGAAAGCCAGCTCCCTAAAAACTGCCTCCTGCTGGCCCTCCGATGAAGAAGCCTCTGAAAACCCACAACTGGTTCACAAAAAAAAAAGAAACAAACAAACAAACAAACGGATAGTTGATAAATACAGTGTCTGCTTTCTAAATTTTCCTGAAAAAAAAATCAGAAAGATTGCCATTTGTTAAAACAGGCCATGTTTAGAGAAAGGGCTACTGCCATTACTTTTCAAAATTACATCCAGCTCAGGCCATGGAAGTTGGTTAATCTGCCTCAGTAAGAAGCAACACATGGATGCATCAGGTCAAATAAATCACAGTTTCTCTCAGATGAGTAGAATACACACTGCAGACATCATGTGAAAAACAAGAAAGTAGATGGAGTCAGCCTTAAACCTAACAGTTCTGATAGAAACCCAGAAATTGCCTTTCCAGCCCATGTGTTGGGCTTTAGCCCAATCACTGCAAGGAGGAAAGCTCTCTAACAAAGCTGGCCTTGGACTGCTATCTGCATTAGAAATACCCAAATCCATACAAGGTGCTAAATCAAATTATTTTCAAGGGGATATAACAACATGCTATTTTCGATGCACAAAAGGGAATGCTTGTGGCACTCAGAGAGACAGATGTGCCTTGGCTGCACAGAACCACCTCTGGTGCCACCTCCACCAGTCACCCATATCCCAGCAAGCTGCTGCCAAGGGAAAGGCACAGCACTGGAAGTCTTCTGCATTCTGGAACTCCCACCACATTCAAACACTTACCCATACTGAAACCATGGTTCTTTCCCCCTCCAATGGTTGGCTCATGCATAGATATTTGAGATGATAACCACATTTTAGCTAACCATACTTTAACTCAAACCACCACAGCTTCAGCTTTCCAACTCGGCCAGTTCAGTCACCACAGCTGGGAGTCCCTTAAAGTCTGCTGCATATTTGGAAAGGTTCAACTTTGCAGGCATAGCCCAATTAAAAGTTCCACAGAGCAAAGATCACTATTTAAAGCTGAACTGTTCGCTTTTGTTTATTTATAGAAAAACCATTAATTGCTAATCACATATTTGTTTGTTGGAGAACCAACACTCCAAAATAAACACCAACTTTAAAGACTGTTCCCAGAACACTGAGTGGTATCAGGAACAGTGCTAAAAATGTAAATCAGAAACATCAAAACACATCAGGACTTCAAATGAAGGAACAAACAACCCATTATTCATGTGCCAGAAAAGAGGTTACCCGTAAGCCACCAGTTACCCACACAGTCATCTACAGTCCAGCAGTTATTTATGTCCTGGAGAATAACAGACACCACAGCAGAGTATCTGCTGAAAATATCTTTATGGCAATCAGCATATGCTGATTAAATGAAGTATCTCTTAATACAGAGTTCTGACAATCACCTTGGAAAAGTGCCTTTAAAATATCTGGCATTAAAGGCAGAACCTCAGAAAGAGTATCATTTCATTTCATGTATGAGCTAGTTTCATATGTCGTATCATACAAAATGTAAAAAAAAAAAAAAAAAAAAAAAAAGGAAGGTAAAAGAAACAGGCTATTTTTAACTCTCTTCACTAACAGAGCTCCACGCTTCCCTCAGGAAAAGCATGTTCTTCAAATGTCTACAGGAGTTCTGCATGGAAAACTAGGGGAAATAGCCTTACAGAGCTATGATCTGCCCTTTCCCCATAGAGGGTGCTTTAAACAAGCACAGCAGCCCAGGCTGCATGGAAAGCCTCACCACCAGCTACACTGGGAAGCAGGAACAACTCCATGGCAGACTGCTATCTACCTCCTTAAATCCTTGTGAGTGCTGGACTTCTCTGAAGCACCCACATCCACCATCTGTCAGAAAAGCTTTGACTGCAAAGCGCCTCCACCTGCCCTGACAGCACTGCCCTGGAGGTTCCTGATTTTCGTGCATACTTGAATGTCAAGTAAGTGCACACACTTAGCCCATTTCCAGATTAGGAAACAGGCACAGCATCTCAAAGCCCCTTGCTCCAGGTTACTTAGGAGACCCCCCCCATATACTCCAGTTGACAGCCCTCACTGCTTACTATGCTGTTCTCAGTCCCTGAACAATCTAGGGCAGGAAGGTTTGCCTACAAAGCAGTACTCACCAGCATTACTGGCCTAAATTTCCAGAAAAAAAGGATCATACAGTTGTATTTCTCACCACCACTGCAGTAGCTACTGTTCAGAACTCATCATTTACTCACAGGTCAGGACTTTGGGTTCAGTCTTCAAAACTACATCTAGACCTTGGTAAGTTAATTGGACACTAATCATGAAATGTAGACCAATAAGGCAGGGGTAATAATAATAGCAACAACAACATCAACAACAGAGTCATGACTCCATTATGTTGTTGACAATGGCAGCCACTAGGAATAACAGCCTCATCTCAATGCCTCACCCTTCTCCATTTGCTCTCCTGTAGTCAGGATCACCTGCAGCCGAAGGTCAAATTGCAAAGCCTGTATTCTCAAATCCTGGGCAGAAAGCAAACACCATATGCACACCAAACACTGGTTGGGGTAAATCCCCTAAATATGCAAGGCAGGGTCAGGCCTGGCCCCTCTGACCATATATTCATCATGTCTCCCCCCTTGATATCAGTTTGCCATCAGCCCCTTTGCTCTGGACTTCTCCCTGTCTACTGGGAGCCCATACTGTGGTGGTGCCACACCAACACCCCTCAGCTCCAGTGGGTATCTCTTCCTAATGGAGCCACACTATCCCTTACACACTTTGACAAGCAAAGAAGTTACTAGTGAGGTGGCCACCTCACATCACACAGTGCTGAAGGTGCCATGGTGGTCTGCAGCTCCCAGTAGCTGCTGTAGGCAAAACCACATGAATGTTCCCTCTTAGAGCATCCCGCAGAAGCAAACTCATGCCACATGCCTCCCAGCCACACAGTCACTGTTTTCTAACCCTTTTTCTTCTGACAAGAGATGGGGAAAGCTGCTCAGCTGAAATAAAAAAGACTCCAGCCTAAATAGCAACTCTTAGCTCATGCCCAGTGAGGCTCATTGCTACTGAATTTAAAATCTCAGCTGAAACATTTCACACAGCAAAGCACTACTTGCATATAGCTCTTCCTCAGGCTACATCATGCACTGATTCAGAGTCAGCTGCCATTTTGACACGACCCCTGTAAATCTCCAGACAGGTTAAAAAAAAAAAAACCAACATAAAAGAAGTTGTGTCAGCATCAGACCAAAGATCAAACTGATCAGGAATAACTTTGGCTGTTGCCCTGGTTCTGGCCAGGGCAGGGTTAACTTTTGCAGCAGCCAAGAAGGGCACACTACAACTTGGGGTTATTCCATAGCACCTCATGCCACGCAGAGGGGAGGGAGGGGCAGGGGGTGCCCTGTGTTCTGGCCCCGTTCAGTCGGGCACGGTGTGTGCATTGGGGCAACACTGGGCTCTGCGTGGTGAGCGATCGCGTGTGAGTCGTCCCCCTGTCTTGTACACTCTGTTATTAGTATAGTTGTTACTGTTCATCATCTTACTTCACTGCTGTTTCTTAGTAAATTGTGCTCCTCTCAACCCGCGATCTTTACCTTTTGTGCCTCCAATTCCCTCCATCCCACCGCAGGGGGAGGAGGTGGAGGAGTGAGCGAGCAGTGCATGGTCTGGGGGGTTTCAGTGGGAACACTAAACTGGGGAATACCACTCCTGAATCACGTCACCTGTTTACTCTGTAATTTTAAGATTAAAGTATACAGTGAAAATAAAAATTTAAATAAGAGTTTTAAAACAGCAATTCATCAACTTAATAAAGCACACCTAGCAGTATTACAAATCCATACAGAAGGAGAAAAAAAGAAGCCTGCCTCGCTTGTGAAACTTTTATGGATTCGGACAAAATGTCTGTGGACATATTATAGTTCTATACCACTCTGATAAGCAAAGATTGCCAATAACTTTTGACATATGAAAGCCACTGTGAGAACTGCAATAAAACCAAGTATACTGTAAAAGAGCCATCTCACATGCATCCCTAGAATTTATCTTCAAATGCTACTGTATTAAATTCTGTATTCTGTGGCTTTTGGAAAAATGCTTTTATTTTATTAAATGAACTATACAATATATTGTTTCTCTGAAGAAGAAGCATCAGTGGGAATATAAAGTAGTTCTTTTAACACTAACTGTTTTGAACTTAAAACCAGCTTCCAGTAAGTGAGCACACTTCTAG
Source organism: Acanthisitta chloris (assembly GCF_000695815.1). Taxonomy (NCBI): domain Eukaryota; kingdom Metazoa; phylum Chordata; class Aves; order Passeriformes; family Acanthisittidae; genus Acanthisitta; species Acanthisitta chloris. The sequence continues at coordinate 272,138 of NW_008676356.1, forward strand.
AGTGAGTGGGGGTGTATACACATACATACAGCCCATTTCATCACGCCCAGCTGCCCTCATATCTCATGTAACTACACAGCCTGTGACAGCTACAGACATTTCAGAGTTTAAATCCTTGTTTCCATATTTCTAGGGGATGTACTAAGGTCCAATGAGGTCTTGAAGAACACAAAAGCATTAATTCCTTTTTTTGACATGCAAAAAATATTGCTCCTGAACAGACATTCCTCAAGTGTATATAAAAGCATCCTCTGCAGTCAGTGGAACAAGCAGATGTGCTGAAAGCCATGGAGGTAACACACACAGAGCTTCACACTCACATGCAGGATCAGCAATGGGCCACGACACACAGTGCACCATCATGAATCCCTGCATGAGCCTGGGCACCACAGCCTGATGCTTCTACCAATTTATTTGCGAGAGTTGCAGACACTCTGCACAACTAGACCAAATTATATTCAGACATAATCCTTTTATGCCATAGCTCCATGATCACTTTACGGCAGGATAAAGCCACCGTGGCCACCAAAGCAGCTGTCCTTGGGTCAGCCCCTCCCCCCTTTTTTTTCACCTGGGTTTGTCCAGGGATTTTTTTGCTTTGGCTTTTTCTTTATTTCTATTTTTTTATTTTGTTCTCAGTTGAGATTAAGCTACCCTATTGCAAATATGCCTGTGAACAAAAGGAAGGGAGGGAGGTCGGAAGGGGTGTCTGGGGCAGGCAGGAGGGATCCTTTCCATGTCCATGGCAGCTCAAACTGTTTGTTAAACAACAGCCGGAGTTGAGGCAACCAAGATGGTGTGTAAAGAGCAGAAAGTACCTTTGAGAAACATACAGAACACTATCAAAATACCCAAGTCTTAAATAGACTCATGAAGTATTTAAATGCTTTCACACCCATAACAAGTTTTGTTTACTGCCCAGCATTTAAACAGCTTTTTCTTTACTACTGTAAGATTGTTCCCAAACAGTGTGAATTTGATGTTACAATGAATAGTAGCACCTCAACTCCTATTTACAACCCATTCAGCAACATAATTCCAGAAATAGCAGGCAGGATTTCCACACTTTTAGAAATAAAACCTGTTCTTGGCTCAAAAGAAGTTGTGCAAATTAGCTGACAAGAACCACTTACTTTTGTTCTTCCTCTCTGATATAGAATATTAAAGGAAAAAGAGAATCACTAACCAAGTAATAATAAAAACTTTTATTAAAATCATTAGAACCACCAAGCATTGTTAACATCCCTCTCATAATTACATGCAAAATGCTCAGTATCCAAGGAAACAGTGTATTAATGAAGTTGGAGACTACTGTATAAATGCAGCCTCTAAATAACCACCAAGAATGTCTATTCCAGAGGGACTGGCCAGTTTATTAGTGTGTGACACCCTGGTCGCTTAAATATGCTACAGCTTAAAACAAAAAGCTAACAAGCTACTTTTACATAAAGGGCCCTTTTGTTTGTCACGTATGAACAGGCCCTTCTTAGCATCTAGTTACAGAGTTCCTCTGCAGAGTTGGAGATTTCACTAAGCCTGTATTCACCTTCATGGAAGTTGTTCAGTAATGATGGAAACTAATTAAACTGCATAACCAGCAACAAATGAAGCAGAGATGCTGTCCTTCACTCCAGCTTCTCAGCAAACTGAAATGTGCAATAGGAGAAATATTGAAACTTCGCTCTTCTCCAGAGCCCGTTGGTCTGAAATCCATTTCATTAGCACCAAGCACTAACACATACTGACTTATGCCCAAATTATTAAAATTAATTCAAAAATGAATGCTTATGCTCCAATATCAACAGCTCATGCTCAGGGATGTTTCCTAGGAAGCCAATGCAAAGTTAACTCCTGCTTTTTGGTGTTAGCACTTAGATCATCATGCCAATCCCTTGGGCATTAGGCTCAATTTCAGCAAACATTCATTTATTCTCCTGATTTCTGTGGCAGCTTATTCCCCCCCAACAACCACTGAATATAAAGCAGCTCCAGAAGGTTCAACCACTCTGTCACACTGTGGATGAACTTTGGTATTCTTCCCTTCCAGTATGTGTTTATAGGAGCACATACCTCAACATCCCTGCTTCTTCCCATGTCCCTGCAATCTTTCTCTGTGACCTTTACATTCCCTTTGGCTCATTCTTTTCCATAACTGTAACACCCTTTATATAAGTAGATAGCCTAAACTACTCACAGTATTTCCAGCGTGGCCTCAGGCAAAGATAGCTGTGTGCTAGAATAACCTGACTGCCAGCTCCTGCTTGATGACACATACGGTCATAGAATTCTGTCGCTGCCTTGAATACTCTCAGGTACTGTACTGGTTTGGTAAAAAAGGCTCTATCATCATGCTATCTCCTCCTTAGTGCCTTGTCTCTTTGGTTTTCACAGACTTTACTCATTTGCTGCTGTAACCCTTACTGTCTCTGTAAGATCCAGAGGCAACTTGTCTGCCCTCCTTTTTCCACTCACACTGCTTTGGGGGGTCTTGTATCATTGAAAGAATGTTCACATCTTCAGTAAAATTTGTCACTTTTCTTACACCTCTTTCTTATACCTGTGGGGATGATTTTTCACCACCACAAACAGATTCATTTCCTGGAACAACTCACTGCTTTGTCTGCTGCTTTCTCTTCTCAAGCTCCAAAGCTCACTTTCACACACCACAGTAACTGATCTTGCCCAATTAACCTCTTTAACTGGCTTCTATGCCTAACCTGTTTTCTTAAGAGGCTACAGAAATTAGGGCCATAGCTTTCTCTCATTACTCCTTTTCTCTCTTTCTCTCTCTCTCTGTGCCAGTAATTCCCAGTTGCACAGAATGCCCCAATGGCAATTTCTGCATTGCATCAGTATGTCTGTAAATCTGGCTTATAGCACCATAATTACCCGATGGTTCCATAGATCTCTCTTTAGATTGCTCTCTTTAAAACTCCTCTATAGTTTCATAAATGAGTTACCAGACTGGCTAAAACCTTTATTTTTTAAAAGCTTTGTCTTGTACTCCTGTACTTGAAGCAGCTGTGCACTCAAAACAGATAAGCACGTGAACTTTCTCATTCCCACTCCATTTTACTGTACGGCCAGCTCATCCACTTCACCAGCACTGGTTCTCATTTTGCCTATGACTAACAGCCATGACAGCAGTAATCTTAAGAGCACCAATCCTCTGTCAAAAGCCACATCAGAGATGGGATTACTAGAAACACTACACCAATGAAGTCAGAACCCAGCAATGTCAAAACCTGTCAGACTTGTGAGAGCTGGTGCATCTTTGTCAGGTACTTGCTGCTTAATGCAAAACGGTAGTTAGAAAGTTACAATTCCAACCAACACTGATTAGTTCAGAAAACTCAGGTCTGAAAGGCGAAGGGGACATTTCAGTAGCTTCGCAAGATGATGCTGCTTGTGCAGACTCACCAAGAACACAGCACCAAGGTAATGTGACAGAGATCTGAACTAATTCAATCTCTAACCGGCAGGTGCTAGATGCAAAACCACAAAATCCACTGACAAAAGGGTAGCTCTCCCAGTCAAGTCACCAGTAGCCTCATTTTCAGAGGTATATGGCACCTATAGCTCGATTCAGTGGGAATGTCACTGTTCAGTACCACAGGAAACTTGAGCTCTTCTGCTTTAGCTTACTTATTGTGGTTCATGCTTATCTGCCTGCCATGAATGTCATGAGGTTTAATTAGTTTTGGTCTGTAAAACACACTCAGATCCCCCGGAAAAGCTGCATATGCATTCACAGTAGGATCCCTGCAGGATAATTTTACTGGCATCCCCAGAAGACCCAGCACAAGCAGCCAGAGGACAACTCCAAAGACAAGGTACTCGAAGCAGTAAACTGTCCGCAATCTCAATCTGTAGTTAGAGGATCAAAAGTTTCAGGGGCAGCATTTTGATGCAACACATTGTGAAATTCATGTGGAAGTTAACAACAGTTTTACAGTAAAGTGCTGGCATTCATCAGCATACTTCAGCATAAACAAAGCAAGTAAAAAAACCCCTCACCTTAAAATGGAAATATTAGCGGAGAAAAAATGGAAATCAACAACACTAACAAAAGAACCATATGGGGGTTTTTAATACCCGAAACAGCTTAAAGTTGCCCAGACTCCTGTATTCATTAACTGCTCAGGACACAGATTTATTTATTTATGGCTCAGAAAAGAATTCTCAGCTCAGAGACTTTCCAAAGAACAACCCTCCCCAGTTCTGCATGGCCACCTCAGCCAACTCGCCCTGCCATTTCTTATTCTGATGCTAATGAAGTTCAAACAACCCAACCCTGCATTTTTTATGTATGCAATAAGCCTATCTTTAGGTCACTTAGTTGTGTCAGTTTAAATCACAACATTCCCATAGAGACAAATCTGATTATTTTATTTACTTCTGGGGACAAAGTAGGGAGAAGAAAAAAGCCCATTATAAAAAACGTGCTTCTTTGGTTTGTGGTGCCTAATTCAAGCCCCACTGAAATCTGCATGAAGTTAAACAGCAGTTGAACTACAAGAAACAACAAATTTTACTTAAAATTTGTACAGTTACCTTTAAGACAGGGTACCCTGAAAACACCTGACCCCGCACAGTCCTATCATATTATATAATTATATGTATATTATTAAGTCTTATCCAAAGTCTACTGGAATAAAGTCTAAGATCCCACTGCTCTCTGCAGGTTTCAGATCTCTTTTGTAAAATAGGCCTGGATTCTGCTACTCCAGTTTTCAGAAACATCCACACATATTCACAGGGCTTCTCACAAGAGGGAAAAACCGTGAAGTTGAAGTCATCCATGAAAGGTACTGGATTTATTCCAGATGTGGAACTGGTTTTAATTAATTTGGAAGCATTTGAAGTATTCACTCATTAAATATGCTTTGCATTTCACACATGCACGTAACAGAGTAAAAAAATCCCAAAACTGAAGCCAAAATCATAATGTCTTATTAAAAAGACTCTGACACCACATTTAGCAAAATTAGGCTCATATGAAGACAAGAGTTACATCACTGCCATAAAACACCACAGCAATATCCAAGGCACACAGTTCCTGTACTGTCCACCATCCCTAGGCAAGTTCATCTGGACCTGGAAGACTCACCGGTTGGGAGCTCTCCCATCTCCACTCAGCCCTGCACCTCTCCACACAGGATACTTCCCAGTGTGCCCATGCCCATCACCCAGAGCAATCCTTTAAAAATTCAAGACACCTGTCCTCTATGGACAGATAAAACAATTTATGGCAAAGCTATGTGCCAAATCATCATTACTGGTAAAAATCATAGAATCACAGAATATTCTGAGCTGGAAGAGACCGATAAGGGACATCAACTCCAGCTCCTGACCCTGCACAGAACAGCCCCAAGAATCCCACCCTGTGCCTGAGAGCATTGATCAAACGCTCCTGGAGCTCTATCAGGCTTGGAGCTGTGACCACTGCCCTGGGGAGCTGTGACTTTTTCCTCCAACCTAAACCTACCCTGACAGTTTCTTGCCATTCCTTCAGGGCTTGTCACCGGGCACCAGAGAGAAGAGATTGATGCCTGTCCCTCCGCTTCCCCTCCTGAGGAAGCTGCCTCCCTCAGTCGCCTCTGCTCCAAGGCTGAAGCCAGGACAGAGGGAGGCTGTGCACAGCGACGCTTGGGCAGGTCCACATGCAGCAAACCCCCCACACTGCAGTCCAAAGGTTTCTTGCCATTCCTTCAGGGCTTGTCACCGGGCACCAGAGAGAAGAGATTGATGCCTGTCCCTCCGCTTCCCCTCCTGAGGAAGCTGCCTCCCTCAGTCGCCTCTGCTCCAAGGCTGAAGCCAGGACAGAGGGAGGCTGTGCACAGCGACGCTTGGGCAGGTCCACATGCAGCAAACCCCCCACACTGCAGTCCAAAGGTGGGCACCTTTCCACTACATCTAAACTTGTCTCGAGATGCCATTCACGCCAGAAGTGGGATGTTCCTTGAGAAGAGCACCTGTATCAGCCCACGCTATGCTCCACGCGAGCGCTGCTGGATGCTCCCAGCATCCAGAGCCTTCCCACCAGGTCGGTTGCTCGCACCGCTCGGCGCAGACCCATCCCTGGGCATCCCCGCGGTACCCGGCCGGGGAAACGCAGCTCTCGCCTGCCCTCTAGCGGCC
>NW_008676357.1:0-6676 GCF_000695815.1 Acanthisitta chloris
CTCTCCTCTCCTCTCCTTCTATTTACTTCTTCCCTGCAACAAATCCAAGCCCTGGTGCAGATACATGCAGACAAGTGGCTCAAAAGGGGCAAAAGACAATGCTCCTGTCCTTGCTCAGCTGCAAAGCATTTCTCTGAGAAGCAAACCTGGTGGCTTTGGTGTTCTGCTGCTGTCCCTGTCCCTCAGGGACTCAGTGTTCACACCACCCAGCTAAAAATAACGAGAGCACAGCCATCACCAGTGGCTCCTTGTTGCACAGTTCAAAGATGGATTGCAAATCCCCTCTGGGATTTAGTCACCAATTTCCATCCTGCTTTGTTGTGCATGAGGAAATCTCTCCAGCCCTTTTCTAGTACCTTTGATGTGGAAGGAGCAAGTAAAGCCAAGCAGCTGAGTACTGCACAACCTGGATGATGACGAAAAGCATTTCTCCTGGCACCTAGAGAGGTGGAAATGGGGGTTATGGCATATAGTTACCTCCCAGCAGTGCAGGAAGTATGGTAGTGGAGGTTTGAAGCTGCCCAGGGTTTGCAGCCCTCCTGGTTAGCTTCCTGCAGTGTTGATTGCCCCCAGTGCCACGGAGGTAAAAGCAAGGATTTCTCACCTAATACCCAATCCTGAAGTGCCTTAGAGTCTTTCTCAGGGGAAACTCAAACCTGGAATGGAACCCCAGCATCTGCCTGAGTCCATCCATATAGCAAAGCCAGAATCTCATCCTAGTGGTCACCTCACAGCAGCAGAGCAGCCTGGCAGCACATGGCCTTGGACACTGCCAGGGATGGAGCAGCCACAGCTGCTCTGGGCAACCTGTGCCAGTGCCTCAGCACCCTCACAGGGCACAATGCCTTCCCAATATCCCATCTAACCCTCTGGCAGTGGGAAGCTATTCCCCTTTGTCCTGTGTCCTGTCCTGTCAGGCTGGGGGAAAGGAATGGGAATTTCTTGCTGTAGCATCACCCTCCCAGTTGCACAGTACGTATAAATTGGCATCATCATTCCTCCACTGCAGCATTAAGCCAGAGGTGTTTGGCCTTTCTGAGGGTTCTTGGAGGTTTCTGAAGGTCTTGAAGGTTCAGAGGAGAGGGTACAAGCCCTGGTGCTCACTGATTGCTCTGGGTCAGCCCATTTTGGGCTGCAAGGCCTGAGAGTTCAAGATGCTTTCAGAGGAGTATCAGGGGAAGATTCATCAGCATTTCCATCCCTCTTTACTGCCTGCACTGATGGCTCAGAGAGTCTCATCTCCTCACCTGGCACTGCCCCCAGCCAGTGTCAATGTGTTCTCTGCTGTACCATTAGCAGATATTAACAGCACAAACAATGTGTAAAGTCCTTCTGCTGCCAAAGGTTGAGTTCTATGTATTCTGCAGGAATATTCTGGTTTTAATATTTGATTTGGGTAAGAACAACATTTACCTACAGGATGTGCAGCAGAATTCAGCTCAGAGGGGAATGTCCTCTGCTTCTGCATGTCATAAAGGCACAACTGGAGAGTTAGGAAGGGAAAAAAAGGGGCAGAAACAGGTTGTGGCTCATGATAAGGTGTAAGAGCTACCCAAGGAATCCCTCAGGTTTGGTCTGTGTTGGGATGGGCAGTACTGATACTGGATTGCCTGGAAGACCATCCCTGACCTAGGGCTGTGTTTCTCTGCTGCTCTCCCAGCACCAAGCTGCCAGAAGCTCTGTCAACATCCATTTGCAACATTCACAGAGTTAAATGAACCCAAGAGCCGAATCTGCAAAGAAACACAGAGGTGTTGACACGAGGTTGATAAAACATGAGTAGGGAACTGTGGCATGCTCTCATGCCTGTCTTCTTCTGAGTGTTTCTGGGTCTAACTGAGTCCTCTTCCCACAGTTTGACATGCAGAGGATAACACTGGAGGAGCTGAAGCACATCCTGTACCATGCCTTCCGTGACCACCTAACGATGAAGGACATTGAGAACATCATCATCAACGAAGAGGAGAGTCTAAATGAAAACTCTGGCAACTGCCAAACAGAGTTTGAAGGTGAGGGAGAAAGTTCATGTGTTTCTGTACAATTCTTCTCTTTCTGCTTTGTCTGAAAAACTCACTTTGATCCATGACGTGGCATGGGCAAAGATGCATGGAGGTGAGTGGAGTTAGAGTAGGTAGCAATGACACACTGAGAGAGCTCAAAAGGTGCTGTTGTCCTTCTGCCATGTGGTCTAAGCAAAGCTGATTCTGTTTCACCAGGACAATGAAGTAGTTGGGCTTTGCCCCATGACCCTCCTTTCTCTGGTGGTGGCCAGGAGAGGGATGTGCAACCCATGCTGAGGTGTCTGAGACAAATCTGAATTTACCTACAGAAATAGTCATATTTTCCTCAGCCTGTTAAGGAAAGACTTTATGGCACTGGGTCCTACCCTAGCAAGCTGTGTTAGGCTCCTCCAGTTTTCTGTTGTATTTCCATGAACAGAAAAAGGTTTTCTGCCCTGGGCTGTGAGGGACCAGCTGGGATGAGTCCTCTCTCTGCACTGTAATACCAGCAAGGAGCAGAGATGGTGCATCTACACTCACTGTCCTGTGCAGCTCTTGTTCTGAACTGTCAGGACTTGTGTGGAACAGGTTCACCAAGGACAGCTCATCTCAACACATGGGAGTGTCTGCAAGGTTAAGTTCTAAGCAGGACTCAGGGGTAGCCAGAGGAAGAGAAACATTTGCATCCTCTCAGCATGGTCCAAAGACCATCAAGTGATCAGCAATGGGATCAGTCACCACCTCAGCTTCTACACTGGATTTTGCACAGGCAAGAACATTCCCCATTTTAAGCCACCTCAGGAGAAGGATTATCTTGTCCAGAGGAACTTGTGCTGCTCTGAAGCATTGCTGGTTGGAACAACTAAACAGAGTTGTCCAGAGCAGCTGCAGCTGCCCCATCCCTGGAAGTGTTCCAGGCCAGGTTGGATGGGGTTGGAGCATCCTGGGCTAGTGGGAGGTGTCCTTGCCCATGGCAGGGGGTGAAACAAGATATCTCTAATGTTCCTTCTAACCTAAACCAACCCATCCTGATATGAAATTATCTTCAGTGCAGGGAAATCCAGGGAGATACCTACTGAGACCACATCACCCTGGGACAGCCACTGTGCTTTCCCACCCACAGCAATGCCACTCCCACAGGCCATTTGGGTGGAAATTCGGATACTGAAGGGCCAAATAAGCCTCTACAAGGGCACCAGGCAGAGACACCGAAGCACCTTTAAAACAAAAAAAAGATAATTATCTTCAGTGCAGGGAAATCCAGGGAGATACCTACTGAGACCACATCACCCTGGGACAGCCACTGTGCTTTCCCACCCACAGCAATGCCACTCCCACAGGCCATTTGGGTGGAAATTCGGATACTGAAGGGCCAAATAAGCCTCTACAAGGGCACCAGGCAGAGACACCGAAGCACCTTTAAAACAAAAAAAAGATGAACACATCTTTATTGCTGATCTGGACGTGGGGATTGAGTGCTCCCTCAGTAAGTTTGCAGAGGACACTAAGTTGGGAGTGAGTGTGGATCTGTCTGAGGGTAGGAAAGCTCTACAGAGAGACCTGAACAGACTTGATCATGGGGCTGAGCACAACTGCATGAGGGTCACTAAGGCTCAGTGCTGGTCCTGCCCATGGCACACAACAACCCCAAGCAGCTCCAGGCTGGGGAAGGAGTGGGGACAGAGATGTTGGTCACTAAGGGACTTGGCAGTGCAGGTGGCACAGCTCAGTGGGAGCCAACAGTGTGCACAGGTGGCAAAGAAGGCCAAGGGCATCGTGGCCTGGCTCCAGAGCAGTGTGGCAGCAGCACTAGGGCAGTACAAAACCACTGGGGAGGTCCCAGTTCAGTGCTGTGCTCAGCTTTGGGCCCCTCACTCAAAAAGACAGAGAAGGAGGGAGTGATGCTTCCTTACATGGCTGGAGCTGTTAGTGCCCTCTGATGTGCTGACTGAGTGCAGACATGAGGCAGCTGTCACCACAGCCAGAGCCATGCAGACTGCTCTCAGCCTCACAGCTTGGGGGAACTAGCCAAATCACCTGGAAAAAAAGGAGGTCTAATACCTCAAGGCTCAACACCTCATTTTGGAGCTTCCAAAAGTGCAGCAGGCACAGCTTTTCTCGTGGGATGTTGGCACTGCTGGTGCTAGGCAGAACCTAGAAACAAAACAGATCCTGTTTTAGATGGTGTTGGAAGTACACATGCACAAATCCAGCAGGGAATAAAGATCAACTCAATGCTGTCAACAACAGGGCAAAGTTTTGCTTCAGGTCCCAGAAGATGGGGACAGTTCTGGCTCATGGCATCTCTAACAGAAGCATTTCTCCCAGGAAAGGCAGGCTGGGAGCAGGTTGTGTCCCTGCAGCTCTCCAGGCTGGACATGACCCACTTGTGCCCTCAGCATTCCAAATTCCCAAACACCAAGATCCCTCCAGGGCTCAAAAGCAGAAGTGCTAAGGCCTCGTGGCATGGGTCCAATGAGGGAGAGCTGTGCAGGAATATCTCTGTGTGAGTCACTCACCCTCTGCTCACCTCTCATTAGTGAAGAAGATGTTTTTGGGTGTAAATCCTGGAGTTTCATTTAGGTGCTACCTTGGGATGAGATGAATTGCACCTTAAAAAGCAATTCAACTTCCTTAATTCATCTATTCAAACAGCACTTCAACTAATTCTTTATATTTAATGTACATTTCAGCCACCCCATCAAAGTGCCTTTAATTATAGGTAGGAATGAAGCCAAGATGAGCACAAATGAGATTTGGGAATGGCTTCTAGGGAGGACACATCAGATATTGTCAGTAGTACCTTGCTGAAATAAGGGATCTCCACTCACTGTCAACTCTGGGTATTTTCTTGCCATCATAGAGCAGCCCCCAAAACCTTCTCCTTCCTGTGGACAGAGCCATCCCCTTCTCCACAGCTGCTAAAGAGTATATTACTGTATGTATATATAACATACATAATTGTACTCTATAGTCAGGCACAAGTCCAGGGTGTTGTTCACTTCACTCTGAACATGAAACTCATTTGCAAGACATTAAATCTAGGTAAAAAAATCCAACCAGAACAGAGGCACAGTTATGTCTTCAGCCTTTCTCTCTGGTTTTATTGATGCTTAGGGCAAGAGAGCAAAGATTGTATGTTTTTATGAGACACAAGCAAAGGACAAGTGTTTGCAGCAAGCAGAAATTTATAGCACAAAACCCATTTGTCTGGCAGTTCCTTTATCCAAACACTCAGGACATTAAGCTGGTGGCAAACAGGGGTGTCAGGGGCTCAGGGTGACCTGTGCTATCTACTGTGGGTATTTCAGTCTCAGCCCTGCCACTCAAATCAACTGCATGGACAAGAGCTGCAACAGGGCCCTCCCTGCTCCCCCTCCCTGCTCAGGGAATGAAAAACTGACCTCTTAAAGCAAAAATAACTCCAGTCAGCCAGGGAAAGTGACCATCACTCACCTTTGGCAGGGTTGTGGCAGGAGGAGCTATAAATACTCTGCAGCTGTCCAGGTTAGCAAGGCTTTTTCTTCAGGAGAAGGCTCTCACTGCTTCCCTTGAGCATTTCAAGCCCACCATGGGCATTGGGACAAGCCCAGCAGCCACAGCCAGGGGAGTTGGAAAAGGGCTGGACTCATGTGCTGGTGGAGAAATGATAGGAGTGGAAGTCTCTGCCACTAGTGATACCATGGGAGTTCTCTTCATTAGCCTGTCCTAAGTGTGTTGAGAAGATGAAGATGACCCAGCCTTGATTTGCCTTGGCTTCTTCATGTAGGATGGGGTGGGGTGTGCTGTGCATTGCCTGGAGGTGGACTGGATGATGCAACAACTAGGATAGGGCAAGGAAGGTGAGGAAGGGCCTTGAAGGGCCATGCAAGGAGTGGCTGAGGTCACTTGGTGTGTTCAGCTGGAGAAGAGGAGACTGAGGGGAGACTCATCATTGTATACAACTTCCTCCCAAGGGGCAGTGCAGGGGCAGCTCTGAGCTCTGCTCTCTGGGACAGGGACAGGACACAGGGAATGGCTGGAGATGTGTCAGGGGAGGGTTAGGATAGATATTAGGCAAAGATTCTTCTCCCAGAGGTGTTTGGGCACTGAACAGCTCCCCAGGGCAGTGGCCACAGCCTCAAGCCTGACAGAGCTCAGGGAGTATTTGGCCAATGCTCTCAGGCACAGGGTGGGTTGTTGAGGTGTCCTGTGCAAGGCAGGAGTTGATGATCCTTGTGGGTCCCTTCCAGCCCTGAATATTCTGTGATACTGTGATTCTTGAGATCTCATTGGTGTTGGACTCTTCCTCCCCAAGAAGGATGGCATCTCTAAAGAGGAACTTCAGGCTCTGACCATGTCCCAGGAACCAGCTCACATCCATGTCCCATGGGTGTCAAAATCTTCCACTGCCAACCAAATGCAAAAGAGATGGCCAGCCCTGAGACAATGCCAGCTAGGGAAACCAGCAGGAAAAGCACAGATGCCATGTTCAGAGGATATATGAATGTAGAGAAAGGAGAGAACTGAGGGGCAAACCTCACCAAAAAGCAGGGGAGGCTCTACATGTTGAAGAGGGCAGTTCACATGGCAGCACAGAGCTCTGTCCACAGGGAAGAAACTCAGCAATTCCAGCTGCTTTGTCTCCCTAGGGAAGAAGGGAAATCTAAGCCCCATCTTCTGACTGGAGTAGTTCC